>NW_022631024.1:19559987-19587977 GCF_010015895.1 Lontra canadensis
CCCCCCCCCCCCCCCCCGCAGAGAGCCAGGTCTGGGACCGGCCGCTCTGCGGTCACCGAGTGCGGCGCTCTGCGGTTGGCCAGGCGGGTCGCCGACGTGTGTCCCCGCCAGTCCAGATGAGGAAGGGGAGGCCCAGAGGGGAGGGCTCGGCCGAACCGGGAAGCTGGGGTCCTGCGCGTTCTCGGCCGCCGCGCACACCCGGTCCGGCTGTGCTCTTGTTCCACCCACTCCGCGGCCGCGACCCGACCTGCGGAATCATTTCCAGGGGAAGACGGGACCCCGAAGGCGCCCCAGGAGCCCCGCGCACGGAAGGACGCCCTCGACCGGGAAGTGCCCGGGGAGCAGGGCGCGTGGTTGTCCTGGACTCGGACACGGGAGCTGAGAGGAGCCCAAGGAGGATGCCGGGGCCGGTCTCTGGCCCTGGCCCAGCTCTGTGTGGATCTCCGTGCCTCGGAGCCTCGCCCCCCCACCCCGGGCCGCCTTTGTTACGGAGGTTAATGAAACCAGCTTGGGGTGAAGGACACTTCCCTCCTCCTGGCCACCTAGGCCAGCATCGGAGCCCATCGTGTCACCCCTCCATCAACTCTGGCTGGCTCAGCCATCCATTTCTCTCCATCCTGGCCCCAGGTTTTGTCTCCCAAGGGGCCTTTTCCAAACCTTCCAGAAGCTCAGTCAGAATAAAACCCCCAGTGCTGGGATCTGTCACCTCCCCCGCCCCGATCTCAAAGACTCAACCAGCTCCCCATTGCTCTCAAGTCCAAATCCAGCGTCTGCTGGCGGAGTTTACCAGACCCCCCTCTAGCCTAGCCACACCCCCAGTCTGTGCACCCCAGATCCCAGCCCCAAATCAAAAATACCTCCAACCCTCCAGGCAAAGCTGGATAAGGTTTGGTACCCAGAACTCAGAACTCAGAGCCGGTTCCCGAGTAAACTGGTCTCGCTCCTCTCTCCCCAGGAGACAGAGCCTTCTGTGAAAATGAGGAAGCCCCATTAAGTGCTGTTGCAGCCCATCCTGGCAGCCATACCTAAAACACCACAACCCGAGAACACAGCAGATAAAGCAATTTAGCAAAAGCAGGTGATTTGCTTTATTGGTGAAGTCTTAAATCCTTTTATATCCCTTCTGAGATGTGGTCGGCTCAAAAATCGCAGGTAGAAATGGAAGAGGGGATGAAAACTACAGAGAGGGGGAGAACGTTTTGGAGATTGTTTTTTCCAGAACATCAACTGTGCTTTGGCCAACGGGAGCTAATTAGTAAATGAACCTGTTTCCATGAGCAGTTTTTATAAAGACAATGTTTCTCAAGGCCGTCTCATCAAGCAGAGTTCAGACCTGTCTGGGCACCTTCCCCACTCGCCCAGGTCCCTCCACCAGGCACGCCAGGGCGCTCACGGCAGGTGGCACTGAGAGGAGGAGAAGGGGGCGCACTGGGGGCTCCATTCTCTGCTACGCGTGTTACATGTGTTCACGTGTTATCTGTCGCACCTTCACCACGAGGCTGTGAAGGGGGTGCCTTTACTCCTTTTCCCAGCGAGGGAACTGAGTCTGCCAAACCCAGGAGGGCTCCGCGGGGAGGCAGCAGGAACGCTGTGTGCTCCCTGGTATGGGGGGCAGGGAAGCACTAGTCCTTTAATGCCAAGCCCAGAGCTTTGGATTCTGATGGCAATTGATGAGGGAGGGTTCTGGAAGTTGAGGGACAAGGGGATGCCCAGGACCCAGGGCTTCCAGGAGCCTTTCACCAGCTTCCACAGTAGACGGCCCACTTCTGCTGCTGGGTCACCATTCCAACATGCTGCTGACACTACCCAGAGACCCCAAGGCTCCCACCAGCCCAGGTCAGTGGGGGTCGCGTTCATTCCTCTTGCGGGATAACTACCCCAGGGCAGCTGGTTTGGGAGACTCGGGTCCCCGTTTCCCTTCCTTGGGCTCTGCTCTCCCTTCCCCTGCCCCTGCCCACGGTCCATCAGGACACATGTTCTGCCCAGCATCCCCGGGGGCCCAGTGGGTCTTCAGCTACCCTGAGTCAGAATGACCACTTCCAACCCCAGTATCCAGAAAACCGTTTCTCGTCCTGGCTGTGCTGTCATCCTTTCCCTCCCCAGTCTCTTTCCCAGGTCCAGAGGGAGCAGGTCAGACTGGGTCCTAATGTCAAATTCCGTCCCCCAGCCTTTGCCCCAGTACGCCTCCACCGAGTCCCATCCCTTGGGCTTACTCCCTCGTCCCTCCCACTGGCTACTAAGCACCTCAGCCTCATGACCCTGCATCAGCTCCCCTCCTGGTGTCTCTCCCAAGGAAGACAGAGAGCTCAGTTGGCCTGGTCCTCCCATTTTAGAAATGAAGCCCCCAGTCCCGGGTACAGTCACTGGCACCGTCCCCGTCCTCAAGGACACCAGGCTCAGCCCAGGGCTGCCGCAGTAGTCTGCCCCTTCCTGTCTCTACCGGCACTGCTGCCCTGGGCCCTCGTCAGCGTCTCCCACCCTCACCCTGGGCTCAGGGGAGCGGGGACAACGCGCCAGGGCAGCAGGGCCTGCTGGGAGGGGCACACAGCAGGGACGCGGGAAATACCGTCCAAAGGAACGAGTCCCGGCGTGTTCGCTTTCACTTCCTGTTGGATTTCAGTCTAATCGACCGTTGCTTCCAAGTCCCCACAGCCCCGTCCGTCTGCCCTCAGCTTCCACGCCGCTTGGGGCCTGGAGGGCTCCCGGGAGCCCCCTCCAGGTGGTGGTGGGTGTGGAGGACCAGTTTGGCCCCTGGGCCAGGCTGGGCGGGTCGCGGAGCAGGAATCCCTGGAATGCGGCTCAGACGTCCCAGGCTGGGCCCCACCTGTTCCGGTCTGCAGATCCCCTCCCCACCTCGGCCGGGGCCAAGCCCCCCGGGTTAGAGGGGGGTCCCGACCAGCACCAGAGCGGGGAGGAGTCAGCTCCGGGACAGCCCGTGCCCCCGCGGAAATCAGGGACCTGAAAGGCGGGCTGTTATCCGAGCTGTGCGTCGGCGAGGGGGTGGGGGTGGTATTAGGCACCAGTGGTTTACTGGGTCCTTCTCCGGAATGTCGGTGCGGCTGCCAGCATTCCGCCTGTGTGGCCTGTCACGTCCAACTGTGTCCGTTTGTCCAACTTATTCAGCCGCTCCCCAGCCCCGTCCCCGCAGCTGTTCTGAGCGCCTACTGTGTGCCCTCGCCGTTGCCTCCACGGAGGACTTCAGTACGGTCTTGCACCCTCCCAAGCGTGCTCGGAAGCTATTCTGATGTTTAGGGAGGAGGAAAATGAAGGTTCCAGGAGCCTCCTGCCTTGCCCCAGGCCACCCTGCAAGGAAATGATGGAGCTGGGGCTTGACCCTGCTCTTCTGGCCCCAGAGTCCATCCCTGCACACCCTGCACCAGATCCACACACCCACAGAGCCCCTTCCCTGGGCGACTTCTGCCTCCACACAGTGCCCGTAACCCTGCAGCTTTCCCGCTGGGGCTCCGTCTCCGCTGATGGCTGTGGCTCGTCGCCCCAACGAGCACTTTCCAGTCCATTCCGCCGACTGCAGAGAGCCCAGGCGGCATGTTTGCACCGTCTCCGGGGCTTCAGGACTGTGAACGTTCCTGTGGGAGGAGATCCAGGGGCCCCGACTGGGTCACGAGGTGGGAACACTGGAGTAAGGCCTTCACCTGGGCCTGGAAGCCCACAGGGTGAGGAAGGGCACCCAGGGCCCCAGCGCCCGTCTTTCTGGGTTCCCAGTCTGGCTGTGAATCCCCGAATGGAAAAGCCAGCGGCCTGAAATAGAAAAGCTGACACCGGGAAACACCAGGGGCCAAAGTCCGAGGGCTGTGCCCAGCTGCTCTCCCTGCCAGCTGCAGCGGGCCCTGGCCATCCCTGGCTCCCCCGAGCCCCGGTGGTGGCCCTTCTTTCTGCCCTCCCCTTCTCTCCAGGGTCTTTAAATAGATACCCCCTCCTCCCGCAAGCTAAGGGCTGAGTGTTTGCAGGGAACGAAGAAGACCAGGCTTCTGCCAGGCTGCCCCAGACCTGGGCTAACGCAGTTGTCTTCCGGTGGCCCCGCCTTGGGGGCCGGAATTGGAGGCCTGGCCCCATTGTCAGCCCAGACCTCTCAGGCCGCAGGCGGCTGGGGTGGGCGCTGCTCTTTGAGCTTCTACTTTGGGAAGTGAGGGCCTGCTTGACACTGGGGCTGTTTGATTGTCTGGGCCAGAGGAGGCGGGGTGTGGATGGTTCTGGATAGTTCCAGGCCCAGACTTAGAACCCCTATCCTTCACGGGGTCTCCTGTTAAAGCTGGCGGGAACCCACGTGGGAGGGACTACGAGGGTGGAGGAAGACATTTAAAGAAAAGAAACAGTGGTCCCTAAAACGGAAATGAGAGACCGACCTCAAGGCCCATGTCCAACGCACAGCCCCTGTGGCCACTCCCCCCGGGAGTCTTTCCCTCCCAGAGGGCTACGGGCGGCGGCTCAAGGCTGGGGAGGGTGTTCAGGACATTATTTTGTAAGGATGAAGTCAGTGGAGACGCCGTGAAGGTCTGTCCCCCAGGCAAGAGGCAAGTTGGCCATGCTCCCTCTAATGCTGGAACATTCCACAGCCACCAAACAGACAGGGTGGCTGGGAGGTCGTGCCCTGGAGGGGCGACATGGCATTTTGAGAGCAAAGAAGCAAGCGATGGAAGCTTCTGTGAAGCCACTCTGTGTGTGGAGAAAGAGAGAAAGAATCTGCAGGGCCAGATTCTTTCTGGTCGCGTCAACCGTCCCAGGAAGCCCAGGGGAAGGGACTTCGGGGAGCCTCTTTCAGCTTTGCTTGTATGTCTCCGATATCCGTCCAATCCGTGTCCCACTTTTGTGACCTGAGAAAAGAAGTCTGGGTCTCAGTGGGGGAAGGACGCTGGGAGAAGGCTCAGAGAAGCCATTGCAAGCACACCGTCTGCCCTCCTCTCCTGTCCAGCCCCTTCCCTGGCCCTCACTCCCCCTCAAGCACCCCTGGACGGGACCTCCGTGCGGGGACTGCAGGAGCTGTCGCTCTGAAGCCAGCCCCACATGGTCCCGCCCTCAGGGAACTCTGTACCTGGGGGAGTCACTCCTAAGCGCCGAGGGTCACGGAGCATACGGAGCGTGGTGCCCGGTTCTAGAATCAGCTCCTAGCGCGGGCGGGTGGGTTGATGGAAAGTCAAGGAGGCCTTCCCAGACGGTGTTTGACCAGAGGCACCTGAAATGCCGGGGCCGCGCCCCCAAAGCAGGATGCGGGCATCTTGGGGGCGGACAGGCCACATAAACAAAGGCCAGTGAGTGGTGTGGGGCAGCCAGGGGAGGAGGCCAGAGGAGCCGGAGGCTGGGCCTGGAGAGCTGAGTGGAGCCCAACCAGCGATTCCATTCGTGGGAGAATGCGACCTTCAGAGGGAGACCAGGGAGGCGGCCAGTGCTCAGAGCTGCCTGCACCCTGAGGCCTGGAGACAACACAGCAGCAGGAAGCCAGGATGTGCAGCGGATGGCCTCGGGAAGCAGCCCCTGGAAGCCCTTGGATGCTAAGCTCCTCACTGGGCGAAGGACATCTCGGACATCTGGGCACAGGAGAATCCCATGGGCCTCGGGCTGCAATTCTAACTGGCCCCCTATAGGGTCCTGCGTCCAGTCCTGACGTGACTGGGACACTTGGGGGGTCCGTCCTGCTGTCTGCCCATTGGCAGAGACCTCAGCCAGGCCTGGGGTCCCCCCTGCATCCCCAGCTTCTGCTCCTTCCAATTCTGGCCGGCCCGGCTCTCCCTTGCCACCCCCTTCAGCCTCCGTCTCTCCAGCGCTCCCAGATCCCCTGCCCAATGGCAAGCCTGTGGGAGGTCCCCTTTGGTCAGCCGTCCGCACCTCTACGCCCTGGGTGGGGAGGGCCTGCAGGAGCCCAGCGGGGCTGGGGAGCGGCTATGCCGGGCCAGGGTCCACAGGGCTCCCGCAGTCCTGGATGCACGTCCCTCCTTCCTCCTGCACTTCTGGTTCGGCCCCCGATGGTCTGTCGGGCGTCAGAGTCCACACCGGTCCCTGAGGAGGCCACAGACATCTTCCCAGTGAGTCCTGCTGCCCACATCCAGCCCGAGCACGAGGATCCGCTGCGGGAGCATGCTGGTTGATTCTCACGAGGCTCTGAGCTGCACAGTGGCTAAAAGCCTGAGTTCTGGAGTCAGACACACTCAAGTGCCTCCCTACGTCTCAGTTTTCTCATCTGTAAAGTGGGAATGGTCAGACTGACTTGTCCGGTGTTTTAAGGATGCTTATACCAATACCGGGGGACCCTCAGTGCAGGGCTTAGAACCCAGTAAGCAGAAGGTACAGTTGTTCACAAATCTTCCTTTTCTCTTGTTCCTTTTGAAGTAGGTCATAAAATTGAAAGGGGGATGTCTTGGGGTGCCTGGGTGGCTCAGTTAAAGTCTCTGCCTTCTGCTCAGAAGGGTCCTGGGATCGACCCCGCATCGGGCTCTCTGCTCAGCGGGGAGCCTGCTTCCCTCCCTCTCTCTGCCTGCCTCTCTGCCTGCTTGTGATCTCTCTCTCTCTCTGTCAAATAAATAAATAAACTTTTAAAAAAAGAAAGAAAGAAAGAAAGGAAGAAAGGTGGGGGGTCAACACAGTTGTGAGAGTCGTGCACACGAGTAGACCGGAGTCACCAGCACCAGCTTTGGGACTGTCAACTTCCAAACCCCCAGATCCCGTCCCACCGCCCCTTGGCAATCAGATCCTCCCCCTTCACCAACAGGGTCCAGGTCCCTAAGGTTTGCCTTTCCCAGAATGGCCTAGAAGTGGAATTATACGGTGGGTGACCTTTGAGACTGGCTTCCTTTGGGCAGCATCACACATGCATCTGAGGGTCCCCCAGGTGGTTCTGCATCAAGTGTGTCCTGTTTCATTGCTAGGGGGTGACCCCTTGCGCACACAGACCACCTTTAACCCTTTCCTTGCTCAAGAACACGTGAATCACTTCAGTTAAGGCGATGGCAGACAGAACTGCTATCTGCATTTGTGCAGACGCTTTCGTGGGACCAGAAACTCACTCCTCTCGAGGCCATACCGAGGACAGGGACTGCTGGATCTTTTGGCAAAACCGGTTTTCGGCTCAGGCAGATTTTCTTGCGCCCTCCACCCCCCACCCCATCCCTCCTAGCAGATCTGTGGTTTTTCAAGGTGGGTTTGCTGCCAACACTTTTGTATTGTGGGGAAAATACATATCACATAAAAATTGACCATTTTGGCCATTTTTTAAGCGTATAATTTAGCATAGCGGCAAATACAGTCAGCACATCGCACAGCCGTGAGTGCCCTTCTCCCCGACTTTTGCAACATCTTGGACTTCACCAGTGAAACAGAAACCTCCTATCCCTGCCTCCCCAGTGCCGCAGCCCTGGTGACCTTGCTCCTGCTTTCCATCTCTACAGATCTGCTCATTGTAGGTGCTTCACATAGATGGAATCTGTCCTTTAGTGTTGGCTTGTTGCCGTAACATCTTCAAGGTTCATCCCTGTGGAAGCAGGTGTCAGGACGTCATACTGCATTATGACTGAGTGACATTCCGTGGTGTGTATAGACCACATTTTCGAATCCGTCTGCTGACCCACCATGGAGTCACCCCCGTCTTTGGGCTGTTGTGAAAAACCCCGATGTGAACTTGGGTACGCACATATCTCTTTGAGTCTCCGCTTCCTCTTCTCCTCTCACTGTGGTTTTTCTCTGTAGTTCTCTGTGGCTAACGATGTGCTTGTCTGCGATCCCTGTATCTCCTTTGGTGAAGTGTCCGTTGAAATATTTTGTTTATTTTTTTATACGGGTTATTTGTCTTCTTACGGTTGACTAGTGAGCGTTATTTCTGGAGTATGGACACCACCCCTTTGTAGGACAAACAAGTTACAAACGTTTCCTGTGAGTGTGTATCTTGCCTGTATTTGCTTAGCTGAGTCTTTCTTTAAAAATAAAAGATTTTATTTATTTGACAGAGAGAAAGAGAGAGATCACAAGTAGGCAGGTTGAGGGGGACAGGCTCCCCGCTGAGCAGGGAGCCCGATGCGGGACTCGATCCCAGGACCCTGAGACCATGACCTGAGCCGAAGGCAGAGGCTCAACACACTGAGCCACCCAGGAGCCCTAAAGGTTTTTCGAATTCGATGAAGTCCCCTCTATGATTTTTTTCTCTTATTAATCATGTGTTTGACATCATAGCTAACATTCTGCCTAATCTGTGGCCACAATGATTTTCTTCCAAAAGAGTCACAGTTTTCCATCATGTATTCCGATCTATGATCCAGACTGAGTTAGCGTTTCTATACGGGTGAAGCATGGGTTAAGGCCCAGCAATTTCCCCATTGTGTATTTTAACAGTATATCATCAGGTGCACAGACATCTAGAATCATGACGTCTCGTGGTGACTGGACACTTGGATCCTTATGTCCTGCCCTTCTTTATCCCTGGTAGTTTTCCTTGCTCTGGACTCTACTATGACATTAATCCAACCCCCCGGAATTCCTTGACTCGTGTCTATCTATCTGTTTCTACCTTTGATTCGTAACCCTCCTCTGTCTATCGGAAGCTCGTTGGAGACAACCTGTTACCGGGTCATGGATTTTCATCCATTTTGACAATTTATGTTTTTTCTGTGGTGTGTTCAGGCCATTTATGTTTTACTTGTTGTGTAACGAACACTTCACATGATATATGCCCTTTTAAACTTGTAAGTGTGAAGTCTGCTATGACTGACTATAGGGAAGCCGTTTACACTTTTTTTTTTTTGACAGACGTTACAGCATTTTGTTTTATCCTTATTTTTCCTTTTCGAATTTTTAAAGTTAAATTCCACTCCGTTAACATATAGTGTAATATTGACTGCAGGAGTTGAATTCATTGATTCATCACATAGCTTCAACACCCAGTGGTCATCACACGTGCCCCCTTAGTCCCCACCACCCGTCCAGCCCCCGCCTCACCCACCGCCCTCCATCAACCCTCAGCTTCTTTTCTGTAGTGAATAGTCTCTTATTGTTAGTTTCTCTCTTTTTCCCCCTTTCCATATATTCATCTGTTTTGTTTCCTAAATTCTCTACGTGAGTGAAATGATAGGGTACTTGTCCTCCTCTGACTGACTTATTTCAAATGGCATAAAACACGCTAGCTCCATCCAGGTCATTGCAAATGACAAGATTTCACTATTTTTGATGGCCGAGTAGTATTCCTGTGTGTGTGTGTAAGTACACCCCACACCGTCTTTATCCATTTATCGGTCCATGGAGACTTGGGCTCTCTCCATAGTTTGCCTCTTGTTGATAATGTTGCTATGAATATTGGGATGCATGGACTCCTCTGAATCTGTAATTTTCGTATCCTTTGGATAAGTATTTAGCAGTGTAGTTGCTGGATCATAGGGTAGTACTACTTGTAACTTTATGAGGAGCCACCATCCTGTTTCCCAGAGCAGCTGTGCCAGCTTGCATTCCCGCCAACAATAAGGGTTCCCCTTTTTCTGCGTCCTTGCCGACACCTGTTGTTTCTCGTGTGTTGGCCATTCAGGCAGGTGTGAGGTGGTATCGCATCGTGGATTGCTTCCGTGGTTCCCCAACGACGAGGGATGTTGAGCATCTTTTTGTGAGTCTGTCATCCGTGTGTCTGCTCTGGAAAAATGCCTGTTCATGTCTCCTGCCCATTTCTTGACTGGATTGTCTTTTGGGTGTTGAGTAAAACTATGGAACATTTCCTGAGTTTGCATGCCCACCTGAGCAGGGGCCATGTGAACCTTCTCCATTCTCCATCTCATTCCCATTTTAGTATACGTGCTGCTGAAACGAGCACTGCATTTAATGTAATTATTAGCACGTCTGGATCCTGGTCTACCATTGCATTATTATTTTTCTATTTGCCTTTTTTAACCTACATGTGTCTTTTCCTGCCCTTAAAAAATTATCTGAAAATTTCTCAGTGTTCCACTGTAACTTATCAGTTGGGTTTTTTGACTATGTGTTTTGTGTGTGCACTTTTTTAGTGGATTTTGTAGGGGCTAACAAGTATATCTCTAAGTTTACTTCACAATCCACATCACGTCAATATTTTACCACTTCGAGTAGATTGTAGATCTTCACCAGCACGTCCCTCCCTTGCCCCATTGCCTTTATGTTATGGATGTCACATGTATCAGACCCAAATGCGCTGAAAAATCTCACTAGACAATGAAATGTTTTTTTCCTTTCAACTATCATGCATATTAAATTAAATTAAATATTACATTAAAAGGAAAATAATGGTCTTTTTGCCTAGATATTTACAGTTTGTGTTGCTCTTTCTGTCATTCCCAACATTTCCAAATTTCCCTCTTGCTTCATGTCCCCCTTGCTGAAGAACTTCTCTTAAGCAGTTCTGCTCGTCACAAATTCTTTCTTTTTCTTCACCTGAGAAAAGTCTTTCTCCTTCTTGAAGGATATTTTTGCAGAATTGACAGCTTTTTTTCTCAGTGCATTAACAATGTTGTTCCATAAGGGAGTGGCCTCCATAGTTTCCAATGAGAAGTCTGTTATCATTCTTATTTTCCCTTACGTATTTTTTGATAAGGGATGTTTATTTCTCCCCGTTCTCAAGAATGCTCTCTTCATGTTTACTGGTTGGCACTTTGACCTATGCTGCATCTTGTGTGGTTTTCTTCAAGTTTAAGCTGTTTGAGGTTCACTCAGCTTCTGGAATCCATGGCCAGGTTTGTGTCTTTTGCCAGATTTGGGGAGTTTTCAGCCATTTTTCCTTTGACTACTTTTTATGCTCTGCCCCTCTGGCATCTCCTTCTGGGAATCCAACCAGTGTCATGAAGGATAAATCTTCCATTAGAGTCTCACAGGCCCCTGAGACTTTGCTCTTTGTTTTTGTTGTTTTGTTGTTGTTGTTTTAAAGATTTTATTTATTTATTGGACAGACAGGGATCACAAGTAGGCCGAGAGGCAGGCAGAGAGAGAGAGGGAGGCAGGCCTCCCACCGAGCAGAGAGCCCGATGTGGGGCTCGATCTCAGGACCCTGAGATCATGACCTGAGCCGAAGGCAGAGGCTTAACCCACGAGCCACCCAGGCGCCCCTGTTGTTGCTGTTGGTTTTTTTTTTTTTTTTTTTGGTCTACTTTCTCTCCCTTGTTCAAGGTGGGTGATTTCGGATGGTCTGTCTTCCAATTCATCATTCTTTCTTCTCCACATTCTGCTCTTGAGTCCAAGCCTATCCACTGAGTTTTTAAGCTTCAGTTATTGTATTTTTCAGTTCTGAAATTTCCATTTGTTTCTTCTTTATATCTTCTCTTTCTTTGCTGAGACTTTCTGTATTTTCAGTTGTTTTGAGTGTGTTTGCAACTATTCACTAAGGACTTTTTATGATGGCTGCTTTAAAATCTTCACATCATTGGACGACCTCTGTCATTTCAATGTTGACATCTATTAATGTCTTTTTTAAAAAAATATTTTATTTATTTCCTTGAGAGAGAGAGAGTGAGAGAGAGAACACGAGAGGGGAGAAAGTCAGACAGAGAAGCAGACTCCCCACGGAGCTGAGAGCCCGATGTGGGACTCGATCCCAGGACTCCGGGATCATGACCTGAGCCAAAAGCTGTGGCTTAACCAACTGAGCCACCCAGGTGCCCTAATTGTCTTTTTTTTTCTCCCCCATTCTGTTTGAATTCTGCCTGGCTCTAGGTATGACCACTGTTTTGTTTGTTTGTTTGTTTTTAATTGAAACCTAGTCATTTTGGGTATTATGTTATGCGGCCCTGGGTCTTATTTGAACCTGTTTAAGCTGGCTTCTTCTGGCTTTGCTCCAGTAAGGAGGTGGGATGAAGGGTACCATTTCATTGTTGCTGCCAAGTGGAGAAACAAGTCTGGCTCCCATCTGAGGGGGCTGCCTCTTGTTAGTGCTGGGGTCAGAGTTCCAGCTCCCCAGTGGGCTTCCATTGATGCCTCCCTGGCTGGAAGAGGTCGGGGTGCCTTGGTCCTGCTCCCCACATAGCATCCACACACTGCAACAGTGAGGGCAGGGAGTCCCCAGCCAGCAGGAATGAAATTCTTGGCCCCCTAATTGTCCTTCTCTGATATAACCCCAGCAAAGTGTGTGGAGGTGAGGTGCCCCAGTACAGCCTGGTGAGGGGGGAAGTTTGCTCCCTAATTGGCCTTTTGCTAGCTGGGGCAGGGTGGTGCCACCATGGTTTTGGTGGTATTGGGCTAAAGAAGAGTCACTACTGTCTAAAAGTTTTCTGTCTTGCTCAGCTGTCCCTTTTCTGGTCCTTTGGCTCAAGACAGCAGGTTTTTGTCAGGCTTTTGTGTCTGTGCCCACTATTCATTTCCAGGTTGCTGGATTTTCAACTACAACATAGGAGGCCAAAGGAAAACCTGGGGAACTCACCACCAGGGCATTCTTTGGATCCTGAGATCCCTAGCGGCCTTCTTCTCTCTGCTTTTTGGAGCCTTCTTATGTTTTATGTATAATGCTCAGGGTTCTTTGTTGTACTTAGCGGAGGAGTATGGAGAAGTATGTCTCCACTCCATCATCCCAGAAATGGAAGTCATTTAAATTTGATAAGCATCCCCAGTAGCCATCCAAAATGTTGCTGGTTCATCTTGAACTAGGAAATGGTATGCCCTGAGTCTGCTTGAGACAGATACATGTAGATATGGCCTTAGGACTTAACCAAAATCCCAATGCCTGTCTGTTGTCGTTAATCAGCGATGGGCGGATGGTTGGATGAATGCATGGACGGAAGAACAGAATACAGGAAAGGCCATCAGGAGGCCATACACAGTCTAGGCAAGACACCACAGCATCAGTGATGGCCATAGTACAAACAGCCATCACTGAGTTTTCCTATTTTGCCAAGAAAACGTTTCTGCCACATGATCTTATTCAATCCACAGATGAGATATGTCCATTTGAGAGAGGAGGGAAACATGGGCAGAGAGACATGGTACTAAGCTGAGATTCAGGCCCAGAGACCCCTGGTTCATGGACCCAAGGTGCCCCCACTGTTCTCTCCCATCCAGTTGTCCAGCTGGGAGAAGGAATCCCGATGACAAGGAGCTGACCAAGCCAGAACATCCTGCTGATAATCAGAGGTTTTCCTGCTCCGGGGAATGTTGGTTGAGCGCGTTTCAGAATCTTCTCCCTGAGACGGAAACCCAGGCTATGCTGTGTTCGTGTAGTCAACAAATATCAATCGAGAGCTCGCTCTATGCTGAGCTCTGTGCCAGGGGCTGAGGGTACACCGTAAGCAATAGGACAAATGCGATCTTTACCCCAGGGACATCAGAGGGTCTGAAATCACACTCCCCTACCCTAAGTCCCCCTGTTGTAAGCAGAAGGGGCAGCACCACTCTCTGGTACCCTGCTCTACACTCAGCCTTTCAGTCCTGAAGATTCTATGAGTAGCAACAAATACCAGTGGTGAGCATCTAGACCACAGGAAGGGGACCAAGCTGGAGGAAAAGACCCCAGGGTTTGAGGGATGCTCGGCTCTGGCCATAGCTTAGGGTCAGAAGAGGGAAAGCCCACGCCCCCAGCTCAGCATACCCAGTCTGTGCATGTGTGAGGTAGGCTCTTGGCACCTGTAGGAACTCAGCGGCCAACCAAGCCAGGCAGCCGTGTTTCCTGGGGGTCCTCAGGCCTGCCTGCAGCCCTCCTCTGACTCAGTTTCCCCAACCATTAATAAATAAGTGCATACATTCCTCCTTCTTTTTCTCTCTTTCCTCCATTCTCCTCGGTTCGGTGAAAATGGGAAGCATTCCTTCCTCTAATGGCAGAGGCTCTGGAATCTTCATCTCATCTCCAGGTAACGAGCATCTTATCCTGTGCTAATCCTGGATTCACCATGTGTGTGGACATCTGGGTGCCAGGGCCAGCCTCCCGCAGCAACGCACATCACCAGCCTGCCTTATATGTGGCACTGCTAGCCAGCCCTGGGTCCCCATTCTGGCACCGGAGACTGGAGTGGGTCCACCAAGTGCCACCGGGATATGAAGCTGGTTTCTATGGTGATGCTGTTCCACCAGCACTGCCATCCCGCACGGGGTCCCTCGGATGGACCTGTATGCAAGTCCTCTCCGCTGTCCTAGAACCCCCCACCCTACCCCCTGCAGCATGGGGAAGGGTTCTGGAAAGGATCTCTGCACACTGTCACGTGCCATCTGGTCACCAAGAGGATTGTGATGGTGGTTTGCTCCAAAAAGCCACTGTAGAGCCAGATTCACTGTCTCCATCTACGGAGAGGGGCTCCAAACTTTCCCGACTTCCTTCTGCACAGACCCCATCAGCGTTCTAACTACATAGGTGCTGCTGTGCTTATAGTTCTGGGTCTCTTTGCTCCTCCTGAAGGTATGTTCTGTAAGGGCAGGACCCTCCTCCCACCACGTTCTCCAGAATCCCCCCAGCTAGGTACGAGCCTGGAGACAGAGCAGTGGCTTGGCCAACTGCTCTTTGCTGAACAGAAGGATGAACACATATTTTATGAACACTGACTTTATTCCTGGTGCCATGACACAGTGGGTATGCAGGAGGTGCTTAATAATGACTCACCAAGAGACCAAGTTAATGAGCTGGAGAGTTGGGGTGACAGCTTTCGAGCATGCCGTTTTGCCAGAAAGTAAGGAAGTTGCTCGAAAAGCAAAAGGGTGGGTTGTGTCACGTGAGGATACAGGGGAGAGGACAGAAAGCCATTCCTCATGGGGGAGCCCCTGCTCCCAGTGCAGCCACAGCCCCTGTGTCCCCAAGGTGGTATGTGCTGTGATTGCCTGGGAGACACGTGGACACCTCGAGGACAACAGGGGTCCCGGGGAGGGGGTGGGACGGGGTGAAAAGGGCTCTTCATCTCTGGAGCCTTCTTTCCAAAGGCCATAACCCCAGACTCACCATGAGAAAACACTGGGCAACACCAGACTGCAGAACATTCTGGAAGCTACCTCGCCAGTGCTTCTCCAGCTGTCCCGGCTCCCGAGGGACAGGAACAGGTGGACACACTGTCACAGATAGGAGGAGACAACCACAGATCACACGTGGCCTCCGGGTCCGATCCTCAGAGAAACCCACATACAGCCTTTGCCAAGGGCGACTTCTAGCTGTCCACGCACCTTGGCGTTATGAGGCCTTAAGGATGGGGAATCTGGGAGCAGCGCCTATGGGGCAACTCCTCGTTATCTGCAGCTTTTCTGTGAAGCTAAAACCAATGCAAAATAGAGTCTATTTAGAAAAGAATGGGGCATGACCCTCATGGTGCCCAGAGAGAGCATGGGGGGCTCACTGGGTGAGGCAGCACTGCACATCAGAGGGAGGTCTCCCTCCTTCTTTGAGTTTCTTTGAGTTTGCTGCAGGTGGCACTGTGCCCCTGGATGGCCCGGGGCAGGGCCCAAGGAAGCTGGGCCCCCGGGTGACTCGTGGGGCTACAGCTCCCTCTGCAGTGTTGTCGCAGCCCCGCAAACTCTGGGCGGGGGTGGGGTGGGAGGGCGGGGGGTGGGGTGGGAGGGTGGAGGGGTGGGGGGGCGCGGAAACTTCCGTCATGCACGGCGCCCACTCCCTGCTGCACTTACTGACCCATATCTTGACCAGGGTCCCCGCACCCCCAGCTTCTGTGGACCCCCGGCTGTTGTGTGCAGAACTTTGGGAGCATGGAGACGAGTCAGGGGAGCCTCGTGGTTAAGCCCACGGGTGTTGGCTGATCCTGGCTCCGACTCTCCTGACATACACTTCCCCTTTGCCTGCGTTTTCTGGTCTCTGTGTGAGGTGGGTCAGTAACAGCGCTCCGGGTGGGGGTGGGCGGTGGGGGGGGTCGGACGTGGGGGTTCCGGGTCAGCTCAGGGCTGGGGAGGGAAGGACCACGTGGGTGGGGTGCCGTGCTCCTGCGCGCAAGGGGATTCAGAGAGGGCAGCCAGGTGACAGCAGGGACAGGGCCTGAGGGAGAGGCAGGTGAGCTGGTGCGCAGGCCTCCCCACACCCCCTCCCACACCACCCTCGCCGAAACCCCAAACTGACTTTCTGCTTCATCCTACGGCTTCTCAAGAGCACGACACACTGTATTTGCCAGCAGGTTCAGCTTGGCGTCACAGCCCCCTCCTGGGGAACGCAGCGGCACAGCGGCCAGTGGATATGGACTCCTTTTCCTGCGTAAGGAAAGGGATGAACTATTGTTGATTCAAAGAGCTCCACAAATCTTCCTAAAACAAGCAACGGTACGGGCTCCTGCGGACTCGGTCAGTGGGGTCGTGAGTTCGAGCCCCACCCTGGGGGTAGAGATGACTTAAAAAAAAAAATCTAAAAAATATATATATAAAATAAAATGAGCAGCTCTCATGACGAAAGCAGCCACACATCGAGGGCCACCGCAGTGACTTCATCCCCTCCCAGTGTCTCCTCTTCAGCCCTTGACAAGGGCCCTGTGCGGAGCCGCACCTGGCACCACAGCCCACGGCCGAGAGCCGTACCCGACAGATCAGTCCAAATGTTGTTATGGAGCTCATTTTTTTAAAAGATTTTATTTATTCATTTGGTAGAGATCACAGGTAGGCAGAGAGGCAGGCAGAGAGACAGAGGGGGAAGCAGGCTCCCCGCTGAGCAGAGAGCCCGATGCGGGGCTCGATCCCAGGACCCTGAGATCGTGACCTGAGCCGAGGGCAGAGGCTTAACCCACTGAGCCCCCCAGGCGCCCCATGTTATGGAGCTCATTAAGCACCAGGTGTGGACAGGGAGACTAATACGGCCACAGAACCACAGCCCTTGAGAGGGACACAAAGCCAAAGAGCTGTGCGCCACAGTGGCTGTGAGTCCTGTGATGTGTGTGAGGGATAAAAAGAGGGGGTATGGTCAGGCAGGCTCCCTGAGGAGGAGACCCCTGAGAGCCTGAGGGGACACAGGAAAGGTAAGCAGCAGGAGCCGGGGAAAACCAGGCAGAGGAGAGGAGTGTTCCAAGCAGGAAGAGCAAACAGCTTGTGCAAAGGTCCTGAAGCAGGAAGGAGTCTGGTGAGTCTGAGGGCCGGGATGTGATCGGCTGGAGCGTGTGGGAGGTGCAGGCCAGCCTGGAGACCGCACAGCCTCCATGGGCATGTTCCCTCCCTCTGCTCTGCCGAAGCTGGAGGTCATTGTCGTACAGGGAAATGAAGGGAGTGGACATACTGGAGTGATATTTAGGAAGCAGAACCCAAAGGAGGTGGCAGCCTACTGGATGTGGGGAGTGAGGTGGAGGGAGCCGAGGGTATGACACCAGTTCCTAACTGGGGCACTGGGGAGACGGGGGTGCCTGTGCCCAGAGTGGGGAGCCCCATGGGTCTGCCTTCATCTGCCACTTCTCAGGACTCCCTCCCTCACTGTCAGGCCCAAGTCATCATCTCACTCCCCTGGGCTGTGGCCAGAGCCCTTCTGCTTCATCTGGCTATGCAAGCACCATCTCGATCGTCCCCCAGAACTCTGACAGGTAAGTTCCCTGTCATTTCGCTTTTACAGTAGCAGAAACCAAAGCTCAGAGGGGGTTAGCAATGAGCTGGAGGCCACACAACAAGGGGGACAGTTGGGTGCGACACGGAAATGCAAACCCTCTGATCGTTGGTGCTGCCTCTCAACGGCCGATGTCCATGGGCCACTGTTACGGAACCTCCCTGACCTCATCCCCAAGCAGCGTGGCGTGTGCACGTGCATGTGACAGAGAATAACTCACTTTTTGGTGTCCTGTTAATGGCTTGTGAGTTAGCTAAGCTGCTATTCTCTCTGTGGGCGCCTTTCCAGTTCTCTGTCCCGCGGAGCGCAGGGAGACCTCAGAGTCTACCCTCCCTCCTCCCCTCCCATCTCTCCTGTTAGATCAATCGGGGTTAATACCAGCTTTGAGAGGCAGAAGCCCAAAGTAACACACCGTGAACAAAGTCTGAGGGCGGGGGCCAGGGCTGGGTGCGTGCGGGCCCCTTCTCTCCTGCAGACACAAAGCGAAGGTCACCCAGGTCCATCGTGACACATCAGCCCCCAAAGAAACCCCGCACCCATGAAGCAGTCACTCCCGTGCTCCCTCCCCCACCCCCCAGCCCCGGCAACCACTCATCTCTGTGGACCTGCCACCTGTGGGCATTTCTTATCGACAGAACTGTACAACATCCGACCTTCTGTCTGGTCTCTCTGACTCACACAGCATCATCTAAATCCGTTCATGTTGTAACAGGGGTCGGTCCTTCCCTTTCGTGGCCAAATCGTATCCCACGTGTGGACACACCACCTTTTATGGATCATGAATCGCTTGATGGACACTGGGGTTGGGTCCACTTTTTGGCTGTTAGGAATAAGGCTTCTGTAAGCATTTGTGTACAATTCTTTGAACGTCTGTTTTCCGTTCTCTTGGGTGCATAACTGAGAGTAGAACTGCTGGGTCATGGGGTAACACTATGTTTAACTTTTTTGGGAACCACCAAACTGTTTTCCAAAGGGGCTGCTCCATTTCACATCCCCGCTAGCAATGTACAAGGGGCTCCAATTTCTCCACATCCTTTCCAACACTGCTAGCTTCCCCCACTTTTTTTTTCTAAATAGCCTTCCCCCTGGGTATGAAGTGACACTCTCACTGCAGCTTTGACCTTTATACTCTTGATGGCTAATGGTGTTGAAGCCTCTTTTTGTGTGCTTCTTGGCCGTCTCTAGACAGTGTTTGCAGATATAAACCTTATCAAGGTCTCAAGCATGAAGGTCTCTTCAAGTCTTTCTCCTATTTTTTTTTTTTTTAAAGATTTTATTTATTTATTTGACAGAGTGAGAGATCACAAGTAGAGAGGCAGACAGAGAGAGAGAGAGAGGGAAGCAGGCTCCCCGCTGAGCAAAGAGCCCCCATGTGGGACTCGATCCCAAGACCCTGGGATCATGACCTGAGCCGAAGGCAGCGGCTTAACCCACTGAGCCACCCAGGTGCCCCTCTCCTATTTTTAATTTGGGTTGCTGGTCTTTGGGCTGCTAACTTAGAAAATTTCTTTGTACATTTTGGATACAGGACTCTTACCAAATAGATAATTTGCAAATGTTTTCTCCCATTCTTTTGGGTTGTCTTTTCACTTTCTTGATGGTGTCCTTTGAGGCACCAACGTTTTTAGTTTTGATGAAGTCCAATTTACCTATTTTTTTCTTTTGTTGCTTGTGCTTTGCCTTAATATCTAAGAATTCATGGCCAAATTCAAGGTCGTGCAGATTTATTCCATGTTTTCTTCTAAGAGTTTTATAGTTTTACTGTTTACTTTTAGGTCTTTGATCAGCTTGGAGTTCATTTTTGTATATGGTGTGAGGAAGGGATCCAATTGCATTCTTTTGCTCATGACTGTCCTGTTATCCCAGCACCATTTGCTGAAAAGACTGTCCTTTCTGTCTATGTCAGTGTCCACATTTTTTCTTCTTATAAGGGCATCTGTCGCCTTTGATTAGGGCCCACCCCGAAGACCTCATTTTAACTTAATCACCTCTTTAAAGACCCAATCTTCAAATACAGTCACATTCTGAGGCTAACGAGGGTTACGGCTTATGACCATATGAGTTGGGAGTGGGGACAGGATTCACACCATAACACGATCCTCGTTTTCCCCCCCTAATCCTTTTAATATGGTGGTATTACATTCACTGATCTTCCTATGTTGAACTGGTCTTTCATTCCTGGAATAAATCCTGTTCCTTGCATAATCCTTTACATCTGCTGTTTGGAGGATCTGTGCCTGCATCCACAAGGGGTGTTGGTCTGGCTGAGCGTCATGACGGTCTCACACGTGACAGGAAAGTGTTCCCTTTCTCTATGTTTGGAAGGGGCTGAGAAGCATTTGTGTCCCTTCGTCCTTAAAGCATTTGATAGAACCTACCAATGAGGCCATTTGGTCCTGGATTTCCTCTGTTGGAAGTTTCTGAACACCTGTTCCGTCTGTTTACCTATTTTAGGTTTATTCAGGTTTTGTGTTTCTTCTGTTTTGGCAGCATGTGAATTCCTAAGGGTCCATCCGCTTCTCCTCCATTGCTGAGTTGTTGGCCTGCCATTGCTCCAAGGGCTCTCCTAGGGCCCCGTTTACTTCTGTAAAGGAGGCAGGAACCTGGTAGTATGAGCTTCTCTCTTGTTTTCTGGGCCAATTTACCTAAATGCTGGTCAGTTTTGTGGACTTTTTTTTTTTAAGATTTTATTTATTTATTTGAGACAGACGCACAGAGAGAGACAGAGAGACGGGGAGAGAAAGAGCATGGCGGGGAGAGGGAGAGGGAGAAGCAGACTCCCCACCAAGCAGGGAACCTAACAGATGCAGGGCTCGATCCGGGGACCCTGAGATCACGAACTGAGCTGAAGGCAGACACTCAACCGACTGAGCCGCCCAGGCGTCCCTGGAGTTGTTGTCGTTGCTGTTTTTAAACGTCTTTCAGTTTAACGGGTCCTCTCTATTGCTTTTCTGTTCTTTATTTCATTCATCTCCCCTCTGGTCTATATTGTTTCCTTCCTTCTGCTTGATTTGAATTTAGTCCATTCCTTTTCTAGTTCTTTTAAGTGGGAGTACAGGTGATTCACCTGAACTGGTTCCTCTTTAAAAAAAAAAAAAAGATTTTATTTACTGATTTGCAAGAGAAAGTGAGAGAGAGAACATGAGATGGGGGGTTGGCGGCGAGAAGCAGAGGGAGAGGGAGAAGCAGATCCCTTGACAAGCAGGGGGCCCGATGCCGGGCTCCATCCCCGGACGCCGGGATCATGACCGGAGCTGAAGGCAGACGCTTAACCGACTGAGCCGCCCAGGCGCCCCAGCTTTCACTGTTTTAAAGAACAGATTTTATTTATTTATTTATTTATTTATGGGAGGGGGAGGGTCAGAGGTAGGGAAAATCCTAAGCAGATTCTGTGCCGAGCAGGGAGCCCGATGCATCGCTCCATCTCGGGACCCTGAGATCACGCCCTGAGCCGAAAACAAGAATTGGATGTTCAACCCGTTGTGGCACCCGGGCACCCCATTTACATGTAATGTCATTACCTACCCAGACGCACTTCTGCCGTTTTGCCGTGTGTTTTCTATGTCTTCTACCTTTTCTGTGCCAATTCTGCCCCCACTGTCTTCTTTTGTGTTAGGTGTTTGCTACCGTACCATTTTCCTCTCTAAATTAAATGTTTTTTAGTTATTTTCTTATTGGTTGCCGTGGAGATTACAATTGACATATTAACTGATGATAAAGGTACTTTGGATTGTTTTCAATAGCATACACAAACATTGTTTCTATAGACCTCCCTCATGTTGTTACTGTTGCAAATCACAACTTTATACACTGTTTGGCCAGGGACATAATTACAGTTTCATGCAGGGGTCTTTTAAATCATGTAGGTGGAGGGGCACCTGGGTGGCTCCGTGGGTTAAGCATCTGCCTTTGGCTCAGGTCATGATCTCAGGGTCCTGAGATGAGTCCTGCATTGGGTGCCCTGCTCAGCGGGGAATCTTCCTCTCCCTCTCCTCACTCATGAGCGCGCGCTCTCTCTCTCTCTCTCTCTCTCTCTCTTAAATAAATAAATAAAATCTTTAAAAATAAATAAGTAAATCACATAGGAGGAGGAAGAGGTGTTAGTAGCCAAACTATATTACTGCTGACTTTTCTTTCTACTGAAGCCATTCCCTTTCCTGTCCTGCCCTGTCTTTGTGTGGATTCAGGTTACCCTCTGCTGTCCACTCATTCCTCAAAGGACAGATTTGCTAGCCCCAAACCCTTTCAGTTTTTGTTTATCTCAGAATATCTTGATTTCTCAGGTTTATTTTTTTTTCTTTTTGCAAGGCAGTTTTGCTGGATACAGAATTCCCGGATGACAGGATTTTTGGTTTTCTTTCAGTACTTGGCATATGTCATCATGCTGCTTCCTGGCCAGTGTGGTTTCTGACAGCAGGTAAGCTCTTGATCTTACTGAGGACCCCCAGACACGAGGACTCCCTTTTCTGTTGCTGCTTCCAAGATTCTCTCTCTGTCTTTGCCTTTCAACATCTTGGTTACAGCATACAGATTTCTTTGAGTTTATCCCACCTTGGATACACTTCTCGTGCTTCTTGGCTATGCAAACTGTTACAATTGATCAAAGCTGGGAAGTTTTTGGCTAGTATTTTTTCTTTTTTTTTTTTAAAGATTTTATTTATTTATTTGACAGAGATCACAAGTAGGCAGAGAGGCAGGCAGAGAGAGGGGGAAGCAGGCTCCCCGCCGAGCAGAGAGCCCGATGCGGGGCTCGATCCCAGGACCCTTGGATCATGACCTGAACCGAAGGCAGAGGCTTTAACCCACTGAGCCACCCAGGTGCTCCTTGGCTAGTATTTCTTAAAAGAGCCATTCTTCCCCATGCTTCTGGAACTCCCATGGTGCATATATTAACATGCTGAATGGCATTCTGCGGTCTCTTAGGTTCTCTTTGTTTTTCTTTCTTCTCCTCGGTTTGGATCACCTCAACAGGCTTATCTCAAGTTCTTTGATCGCTCCTTCACCTTCTCGAGTTTGTGGCAGGGCACCAGGTCTTGACTGCGTTTTTTTCAGCTACTGGTCTTTTCCACTCCAGAATTTCCATTTGGTTCCTTTCAGTAATTTCTATCTACTTGTGTTATCTATTTGGTGAAATGTCGTGCTTGTGGTTCCCTTGTCCTTTGTGCTTGGTTTCCCATAGCTGTCGATCATATTAACAGGGCTGATATAAGGTCTCCATCCAACAAGTCCAACATTTGGCTTGCTTCCTGCGGAACCGTTTCTTTTCATCCTCTGCCACCCCCCCCACACCGAGTGCATGGCCATATTTTCTAGTTTCTTTGCATGCCTCATGACTTTTTGTTGTTGTTATTGAAAACTGGACATTTTGAATATTACAATGTGGTAACTCTGGAGAGCAGATTCTATCCCCGTCCCCGAGGTTTGCTGATGCTGGTGCTGCTGTTGCTCGACGTTTCTGAGCCTATTTTGTAAATCCAGCGTTCTGTGCTGTGTGTGGCCGGTAAAGTATCATTCAATTGGCTCAATGGTCAGCTAGTTATTCAACAGGAATTTCCTTAAATGCTGAGATCAAGCTGCCTTCTTCTTGATTGTTTTCCCAGTTAATATAAACCTTCAACTCGTTTCCAGAGCTCAGATAAAGTTTATTCTGACATCTTTTGCCAGTCGTGTTTGATGTTTCTGTGGAGTTACGGGCCGTTCTGTGCTCTGCCATTTTGCTGACTTCATCTCAGCCCACTGCTGGTCAGATGTCTTTGCCTTTGATGTGTTTTACTCCTCTTTGATATGTTTAGGGGTGCATGCACTCTTGTTTATTCTACTTATGCCTTGTGTTTGAATCCAAGGATTCATTTCTCCCATCTATTTTGTTGAAGTTTCATCTCTTATCTGTATAAAGATTTCTTCTCTCCCTTAATTCCTAATTTGGTCTGTCTGGAGTTCCTATTAGAAAGATAACATAATGGGGCACCTGGGTGACTCAGTCATTAAGCGTCTGCCTCCGGCTCAGGTCATGATCCCAGGGTCCTGGGATTGAGTCCCGCATCAGGCTCCCTGTTCAGCAGGAAGCCTGCTTCTCCCTCTCCAACTCCCCCTGCTTGTGTTCCCTCTCTCACTGTGTCTCTTTCTGTCAAATAAATAAATAAATCTTGAAAGAAAGAAAGAGAAAGAAAGAAAGAAAGAAAGATGACATAACACTATTTTCCTGTTTCTTCACCGAAATTTCCAGTTTTTAAGTTTTCCATATCTTTGCTCCTCTGAACTCCATTCTGGTTGATTTCCTCAGATGTATCTTTTAGGAACTAATTCTCTCTTGGACATTGTGTAAGTCACCAAGTATCCCTTCCTCTGAGTTTCAAATTCCCCTGTAGTCTCTATCTCTGATTTCTAGAACTGCTAAGGTTTTTCCTCAAAATTTCAAATTTTTATGTCTTTTTTTTTTTTTTAAGATTTTATATATTCATTTGAGAGAGGGAGTGAGCTCAAGGGGGCAGTCCGAGGGAGAAGCAGATGGGTTGAGCTGGAAGCCCCATGTGGGACTCCATCCTGGGACTCTGGGATCACAACCTGAGTCAAAGGCAGATCACCCAGACGCCCACTGCTAATCTTTAAAAAAAATTACTTATTGTAGATCTTCAATCATTCTGAACATACTTGTCCTGTAATCTTGGGATTCTTTCTCAGAGACAGGGCATATGAGGAGGGAATACAAAGAGGGCCATGATGTCCCAGGATATCAGTGCAGAGAGCTTTCCCATGTGTCACCAAACCAAGAGGTTGGCACACCACCTTCTGACACCAGGAGCACCTAAACTTTGAGCAAGGATTCCAGGGGCCCGGAGACTGGAGCACGTCCCAGGCCCGTCCCCCTCTCCCATTACATCACAACGATCGTTTCTTCAAACAAAACTCAAGCTTTGGTACGTAGTAAACCTGTTTGCCGTGGATGAAGGAAATGGTCATTGAGAAAAATGAAGTGAAATCATTCACAGTCCTAGTCCCCATAGGTTGCTGCCATGACCATACCAGCCGGCTCCCAGCTCCTTTCCCGGCTTGAGTTTTCTGCACAGCTCTGAGCACTGTGAGGCACACGGCATCTTGTACTTATTTATGCCTTTCTGTGCGTCCCAGGACCACGTCAGCGCCACTGTCTGTCTTCTTCCGTGTTGGATCTGCCTTACCTGGAAGTGGGACATAAGGCGCTATGCCCTCCCCCACTCCCAATGCACAGGATGAATGAATGGATGGGGACACTGTCTTATGAGTGTGTCTTTCTACCACAGTTGTCCTCACAGCAAGCCTATATGGCAGGCCCATACTATGCCCATTTTACAGATGAGCAGACTGAGGCTCTGGGGGCCACCCCTTCTCCCTCCCTGCCTCCTTCTGGCCACCCATCTGTGGCGGCACTTCTGTGGCCGCCCAGCCCACTCCCTCTGTGCCCCCAAGCTCCCAGATCACACCTAAGACCTCTGCCCTGGGTGCTTTTAAGGACATTACTATTGCTTTTATGCAAATGATCTTCCACTTGGGGCCAGGGAAAATGGGGAAGTGAGAAAGCTCACCTCCAAGCTCCATCCCCCGATGGGGGCTCCCCACACTTCTGTAAGAGAACCCTCAGTTAGTGACCATGGGCATCCGTGTCCTCAAACACGCACCTCATCTCTCCTACCAAAACACAGACTCCCGGAAGACACCTTGCAGGTGAAGTGCGAACCCTCACCTGGGTTCAGACTAGGCTCAGGCTAGGAATGCGGCCTCACTCTGCCACCATTTCCTTCTGTAACATGGGCAGAGTCACCCCTATGTCACAGGAGTGCTTGGGGATTCAGTGGAATTGTGCATGTAAGCTCACGACACCGTGTCTGGCACACAGTAAGCGGTCACTAAAAGACCGTGTCATTAGAAACCTCTGCTTGTCATCACCTGGAGCTCTCTGCAACCCACCTTTGTTCGCAGAGACAGAAACTCCTCTTTAAAAAAAAAAAAAAATTTAAGTTATTCTGAGGGCTGACCAGTCTCCTGGGAAGGACTCACAATAACGGAACCTCCAAGAGACTTGTATATGAACTGCGAATGCAGTAGTACAGACGGCTCGGTGGCTCCAGGGGCATGCTGGGTAAAGACTGTGTGCCAGGGTTGAGGCCTTTGAGCCCCCGGCCCTGTTCTGGCCCAAACACGGGCCAGTCCCGTGCCCGGCCTTGCCCTCGCCCGGCCAAGGGCAAGCTTTAAGGCCACAGCTTTAAGGCCTCCTGCTGGGCATCTGCCTTAGGCACAGGAGGTCGGGGTTCACTGAAATTTGCAGATGGAGGCTGGAGGACAGGACAGGGGTGCAGAAGAGGAAATTCATCCATTCCCACTAGAGCCCGTGTAGGCCCTGAGCATGGAGACATGCCCTCATGGGGCCGCCACCGTGGAGTAGGGTCAGCAGATCAGCAGACCCTATAAGGAAGAGATGGAGGTGCAGAGGGGAACCCTGACCGAGGGAGGGGCCATAGGCCAGGCCTCTGGCACGCACCTCTTTTGCCTCCCACAGAGGGAGACTTAGGTCCTATTTTTGTACTCCTCTGACGGATGAGGAAACCAGCCTTGCGGAGATTAAGGGGCTCTATTCTGGGCCCTCAGCAGTCCCCAGAGGCCCAACCTCGGTGGTGATGAAACTCCAGGAGCCTGGGCTGGTGGGGGGATGGGCATCAGGGTCACCCCGAGTTTCTTCCCAAGGCAGCCCTGCCTCTCAGGGGGCCCTAGGGAGGAGCCCCTGCACTAGGCCTGACAGGTGGTTGGCCGGGGCCTGAGATGCCCAAAGACAGTCTGTCACATTCCTTTGGCAGGGTCTGCTTCCTAGAGACTTCCGGCCTCACAGAAGGCCACCCCACTGAGTCACCTGGACAACGCAAGCGGCAAGCACAACCCGTGGGCACGAGGAAGGGAAAGGTGGGGACCTAGGTCCTCCCATCCAAGCCAAGGTTCCCAGGGAGGGCCCGGGTTCCTCTGTATGCCTCCTAGGGTTACTCCTGGGCCCGCAGAAGGCCCACGAAGGCTCATCAGGGCCCCGGGCATTCCATCAGCGGCCTTGACAGCAAGGCTGGTCAGGGGCACCCTCTGTGGACCCCAGCCAGACCCTGGAAAGCCAGGACCAGGTGGAAAGGCTCTTTGCTTTGGCCTGAGGAGTGAAGTGGGGTCACCCTGATGGCGAGTGCCTAGGATGTCCTAGAGGATGAGACCCAGATGGCAGGAAAGGAATATAGCCTTGGGGGTGACTAGCACAGCAGTCTGTAAACCTGGGATACTAAATCAGGGCACCCGGAGCGGTGAGACCAGGACTGGGATCTGACACGGCCGGATCAGAGGTGTTGGCCTGCAGATTTTCACCGTCCACTCCTCCGCCTTCTCCCATTTGGTAAACTAGAAAGGGAGGGTCCTGCCCTCGCCAGCACCTTGCTCCGGAATATCTCCTGGGGTGTGTAAGGGTCCTGGGCTCCCAGCAAAGGGGCAGCCTGGAGGGCCAGGGAACGTTTCAGCCTCTCCTGCAAACTGTTTCCCAGGCCTGGGCGCTGTGGCCTCTCAGCTCTCTCCCACTCACTGACTCTGTGACCCTGGGCAGGTCACTGCTCCTCCCAGAGGCTCAGTTCCCTCCCCTGTGAGCCTGGGACCACAGAGTGGCTCAGTGGGCCCCATGGAGTCCGCACTCACCATCGAATTATGAAGATGTGTGCATTTCCGGCGGCAGAACTCCTGCTCACCCTGAAAGTAAACCCAGTGACCCGAGCGGCTTGGGATGGGTCCAGACCACATAAGGAAACTCGACCTTCCAGTCGGCAGGTTCAGCCAGCACAGGGGAAGACTTCTTTTGTTTTAGACGTTTTTATAGGGGTCTAACCTACGCAACGTGCTTCCACCTTACATTACCCAAAACAAGATCCGAAACGTGCCCGCGAGCTGAGCCTTTCAAAATACAGAAGGGCCAAGACTCCTCGTTTTTACCTTTGTGGCCCACTCCTGGAATCTCGGGGGGGGACTTCATCTCATTTAGCCTCTCACTGTGCAGACGGGGAAACTGAGGCCGGCGGGCGCGGTATTTGGGCAGGGCTGGGCCCATCCCCTGCTCCTCGCCAGCTCCGGCGGCTTGGCGCCCTTCGCGCCACCTCAGAACTGGGCGCTCGACCCGCGCGCAGGGGGAACGCGAGCCGGGTGGCGGGCGCAGGCTGAGGTGGGTAGATAAGGGGGGCGCGGCCGAGCGCGGCTCCTCCCCGGGCGGGGCCGCCCCTGCGCGCGCGCCGACGCCCCGCCCCCGCCCTCCGCGCGCGCCCCCGCGGGGCTAATTAGGCGCGCGGTTTGTTTACAAACACGGGGCTCCGCAGGTGCGCGCCGCCCCAACGGTGCGCGGCCGGGACTCGAGGGCGCCCCCAACCCCCACCCCCGGGCTCCGGGGTCCGCGGGCGGGAGTGGCGGCGGGCAGGCCGGCGCGGGCCGCGCTCCTGCCTTTTCCACGCCTCCCGCGGGCACAGGAAATTCGCCCGTAGGCGCAAACCCCCTTGCACGGCAGGGCGGGCGGCGGGGAC
>NW_022631024.1:19588377-19820405 GCF_010015895.1 Lontra canadensis
AGTACGCGTTTCTCTTGCTTCCTTGCGCGCGCGGGGCGGCGGGCGGCGCGGGCGGCGGCGGGCCGGGCGGGCCGGGAAGCGCGGCCCCGTGCGCCCCGCGCGGGCCGCTGGCGCGTCCCGGGAGCCGGGCGCCCGGGCCGCCGCCGCCTTTGTGCGCGGCCACGATGCAACAAAGCGCGGCGGCCGCCCGGGGTCGCGGAGGCGGCGGCGGTGGCGGCGGCGGCGGCGGCGGCGGCGGCGGCGCGGGCTCCCTCCCCTTCGCCCTCGCCCGCGCCCTCCCGGCCTCCCGCGCCCCGGGCTGGGGGCGTCGCCGCTGCTGGGGCGCACAGCCCAGAGTTGGCACGGCCCGCGCGCCCCGCGCCAACCCGGCCTCCCGCGCCCTCCCTCGCGCTCCCTCGCGGAAGGGATTTTTTTCCCCCTTTTCCTCTGCCCGCCATCTTTCGGAGGGGGGACGGGGGAGGACGCGGAGGGGAAGGTGTGCGGCGGCGTCCCGGGCCCGCCGTGCGCCCCGGCGCCACTTTCCCGGAGCCCGCCCGCCCTGGCCACCGGCCCCTCGGGGCTCGCGCTGGGGGCCCGGCGCCGCCGCCGGGGTGGGGGGCGAGTCCAGGCCTGGGCCCAACTCGGAGTGGCGCGGGGGCAGCCTCTTTCCAGAGTTAGGGCCCCGGCGCCGACTTTGAGCCCCTTCGAGTTGCTGGGTCGTTGCAGCCGGGCCAGGAGGAGACCCAGTTCCCGTTTTCAAATCAGCCTGAAAAGCGCTCAATCCAGGCGAGGGCGACTTGGAGCAGGAGGAGCGGGGTGCTTCCCCTCCTTTCCCCTCGGGTGGGCACCGGGGGGACCATGGCCCAAGCCCGTCGGGGAGGAATGCGCGCTAGGCAAACCTCCAACGTCTCCATGGCCCTGCTGGGTTCCCGGGTGAATAAAGCTGGGGGCCTTGGCAGGGGGGAGTTATCTCTCCACCGGTTGCTCCTATGGGGGCAGGGCTGGCGTGGAGGCCTTGGGCGGCCTCCTTTCTCTCTGGGCCTAGGGACAATTTTGGAAAGATGGAAGCTGGGACACAGAATGGGGTTGGGATGGGTTCCTCCTGGGAGTTCCCTCTGTTGGGCCCATTCCCTGAGGGTCCCTCGACCCTTCATTTTGGCTGAAAGCTTTCCGCCCAGCGGTGGGGAACTTGTGCCTCTCCCTTGTTGGTTAACTTGGTTGTGAGCTGCAGACTTAGGAGGGTGGGAATTGTGTATCTGTAGGCAGACTAACGGGCTGGAGGAGCAGAAGGAAAGCGAGGGAAGGAATCGCCTGGCTGGTCATCATGCTCCCCAACCCCACTGAGGACGGAGAAGGGAGTTTCGTCGGCTGTTTCCCTTACTCCTTCTTTTAAGATAGGGGTTCTTTTCCTGGGGCCATGGAGTGGCCCAGGGAGGTCCTCGAGTCTACAGAAAGTGGCCTGGCCTGGCGTTTCTTGTGGGGGGAGTGGTTTTCCTTTAAAGTAGTCAAGAAAAAGTCTGAATCTGTGCAAAGGGGGGGGTCAGTCCTCAGGAGTTAGGGACCTCTTTCTCTCCTTCCAGGGGCCCTTCCCAGCAGTCCTGAGTGTGGCCTCTCATTTGCAAATAAAGCTCTGTGTTTGCCCTTTTCTGTCTTGAGGCCTTGATGTGTGCTGGTGGTTACAGATCAGGAAAGATAGGGCACAAGCTGTTGTGGGGCGGGAGGACAGGAGGTGACGCCTGGAGGCGAGGGGCATGTCTCTCTGGCCTTTCTGGAGACCTGGTGGGAGGGGGCATGCCTCCGCCCCTGGGCATCTGGAAGCTGGCCTCCTAGCAGCTCCTCCGAGGCCTCCATCCAGCCCCAGCCCTGCCGTGGGACATCCGGGGAGGAGGGATTTATGATGCTTTCTCCGGGTGGACGTTCGGCACCGTTTTGATTTTTTGTTTTGTTTTTAGGAAGTAGAGTAATTGATTTCCTTCAGCAGCAGCTCACTCGTGCTTTGGAAGTGAGCTTTGCGTAAAGGATGGAATCGTAAACACTCAGCTCCCACCTTTGACTCACGGGCAGTCCTGGGCAGAAAGTGAAAGTGGAGGGGGGGGGCGTGCGCCGCCCAGCCTGGCGCACTGCTGCAGCCAGCGGCTCCTTCCTGTGCCCTCTTCCTGCAGGCTGGCGAGTTGCCAGACACCAGAGCCCTGTGCCCAGCAAGTGGTGAGGTGCATGGCCACTTCCTGGTTCTAGGTGGCGGGAGCTTTCTTTGGGGCGCACGGGCCCCCAGAGTGGAGTGGTTGGCACAGGACTAACAGGATCCTGCCTCTGTGCCCGGCCACGGTGTCTCTTTGGCTTTCTGTCCACCCCTGGTGGCCCTCTTCTTCTTGGGAGAGCCATATTCCCTCTGTGGATGCGCAGGAAGCTGGGGTCGGGCCAGGGGTGGGGGCCAGTTCAGGCGGCCGGCCTAGCGGTGTGCCTGGGCAGGGAGCCCCGTCCTCCTTTTTCCCCTCCCCAGCTGATCTTTGAACTATACCCAGTGGGACCCCAAAGGCCCCGTGTCCCTTGCATCAGCAGGCCCGGAGCCAGTTGAAGTGTTCTTTGTTTCGCAAGGAGACGTGAGCGCATCGTGGCAGAAAGCGGCACCCTGCTCGCCGCAGACTTGTGTTTGGGAACCTGCGGGGCCCCGGCCACTTGCATCTTCTTGGGAGCGCTTCTTCCCTCCCATCTGAGGCTTAGCCCTTTTGTCTGGGCTGGAGAGACCGACAGGTGGCCAGGCAGCCCCTGGCTGCCTGGTGTGTTTGGGTCAGGGGACACCGGTGACGGTCCAGGTGCCCAGGTGGTGGCTGGCATGGCCAGGAAGCACTGTGACGCTCGCACTCCTGCCCCGGTGCGTGCTCCTGCCATCTGAGAAGCTTGGGGGCTCTTAAAGGCAGAGTGTCACGTTTCAGGATCATTCACACGGTGGTGGTTTACATTCGAAGTCTGGCTCCTGGATGCCTGTACACAGTGCAGGTGATGGGGACCTGCATGTGGCTGGAGGCCTTCGGCTCTGCCATCTCGGTGCTGCGGATGAGTGTGTGTTTCTTTCGCCAGCTTTTAGCTATTCTAGAGTTAGAATTGACCTCTTTTTTTGGGTCTCCATGACCTCCAGTGACAGCCAGCTGAGAAATGCAGTTTGGAGGAAGGCCCCTCCCTCCTTGCCACAGGCCCCAGGACTTACGGGGGACCTTGTCCGATGCTAACGAGGTGTTTGGAAGTACTTTCCCGGCTCTTTGAAAAATGTCACCTGGAGCGCGGTGACAGTTTGGGTGTCCTTCATCCATTTTCTCTGCGTGTGATTGAAGTCCGGCTTGGTGGCAGGCGTGGGGGTACCATGTCCCAGGAGCTGGGACTCTGGGGCCCTGATCGAGGGGAGCCCCAGGATTTGGAGGTGGGAGTATCCTCCCTGCTGGCGTTGTCCTAGTGGCCGCTGCCCACAGGCAGGAACATGCTCGCAGTTCTGTGAGTCTGGGCCCTTGTACAGGTTACCAGGAGGAGGAGGACCTGTTTCAGGTCTGTGACTGAGAGCTGAGGGGATGCCTCCCCTGGGCAGTGACTGTGACTGGAGGGTGTCACAGGGTGCAGTGTAGGCGTAAGGGGCAGAAAGAGTGGTAGGGGCCCCAGGAAGGGGCGGTCCCGCGGCTCTAGCCGTCTGCTTGCCTTGCCGGCCCCCTTGTCGACTGGGCGCTCGCGGTGCCAGCCCAGTGCCAGGGGCTGGGCGTTAAAGCCTGGGCTCCGAAGGCTGTGGGCTCACAGATAAGGCGGCGTGCACCCCTCTGTGTAGCCCTGTCTCAGCTGCCTCCAGGTGGCCCTGGCCCTGCCAGTAGTGGGGCTGGGGTTAGGGACACAGACGACCATGTGACTGTCCTCAGGGATGGGATGACAGAGCCCCTGCTCCTCCAGGCCTGCCAGGAGGGGCTGAAGCAGCCAGGGGGGAGGAGGAGTTTGGGACACATGCTGCCCTGGGGCTGTGGTGACACCAGCACTGAGCTGTGACATCAGGGGGCACCAGGGCTATGGTGACACCAGTACTGGGCAGTGACATTGGGGCGCGCCAGGGCTGTGGCAACACCAGCACTGGGTGGTGACATTGGGGGGCACCGGGGTTGTGGTGGCACCAGTACTGTGGGCGGTGACGTCAGGTGGTGGCGCCAGGGCTGTGGCGACAGCAGCACTGGGTGGTGACATTGGGGGGCACCGGGGCTGTGGTGACAGCAGCCCTGGGCGGTGGCATCCGGGAGCCCTGGGGCTCCAGGGACTTCACCACCTTGGCCGTGTTTCCGGTGTGTCTGGGCTGTAGTAACACCTACTTTATGACGAGGGGAGGCGAACACTCAGGAGGTCCCTGCCCCATGCCCTCTGTTTTGATGGACATGTTTCGGGGCAGAGGCCAGACCGTGGTGGGCTGGGGTCTAGTTTGCTTGGGGCAAGTCGGGTTCAGTACCCGCCAGGTATGGCAGTCCACTCCCTGGGCTCCCTTCGTCGTCTGCAGAATGCTGCCCCGGGAGCCCAGGACTGTGGTGGTTTTGTCACGTGGCGCCCATCTGAGCCTGGCCTGGTCCCCGTCAGCCCATCGAAGAGGAGAGATGTTCCCGTCTCCCTGGGATCGATCCCACCAGAACCCAAGGCCTGCACGCCACACTAGCTAGACCCGCCAGAGTCTTGTTCGAGAACGTGGTGGGGTGGGCGGAGCCGCGGGCCTGCTGAACCACGATGCTCACAGGGCCAGGCCTCCCACATCCACACGTGTGCAGGATCCCCTCAGGGAGACTGACTGACCCAGAGAGGATGGGCCTCCCATCCCCCATCCAGGCCCAAGTGTGGATGCCAGTCCCTCTGGCCTTCTCACATTGTCCCCTGGGGACCGTTTCCTTTGAGCTGTGGGTCAGCCATGGAAGGTGTCATTCAGGGCAGCCTGTGGCCTGGCCGTGGGGGGTGCCCTGCAGGGGTACCGGTGGGTGTTGCTGGGAGTCTCCCAAGGAATGCCGCCAGGCGGCTGGCAGGCCAGAACGCAGTGTTCCCAGGGGTGTGTAGCTCCCCCAACCCCCGGGCTTCGCACCCCTTCAGAGGCATCCCTGGTGCCCTGTTTGTGTTCTCTCCTGGGGTAGGAGGGAAGCGGTCACCATCGAGACACCTGCGGGGACAGAGCCTTGCCGAGGTGGGGGGGTGCGACGGGCCTGGCTCCCCACGCGTGAGCCCTGCTTGGCCGGGCTGGAGCCGTCTCCTGCGCTGGGTTCTCAGGTCTGAGTCGGGGTCGATGTTTGGGTAAGAATGGAGCCTTCAGAGTTTGGCTTCCCCACGGAGAGGGCGATGACATTAGCAAACACGGGGTCGGGGAAGCGTGAGGTGGGCTGGGGGCCGGGGCCCCGCAGGTGGTGTGTGTGCAGAGCCCAGAGGATCCAGTGGCGTGTGAGACCATGTGCAGGCTGGACCTGGGGACCAGAGACCCGGTGGACGGCCCGCACGTTGGATGGGGCTGGGCGGCTGGTGTGACCTAGACCTTTCAGGCTCAGGGCCCGGCTGGGGCTGCGGGGCTCTGCCTGGGCAGGGTGTGGCGGGCCAGATGGGCCAGGGGGGCGGTGGGCCCAGCCTGCCCTTCCGCTCCCCGGGGGTCCCCGCCCCTGGCCCCACAGGAGGAGGCAGTTGGCTCCGTCTGTCACGGAAGCCGACCCTGGCCTCATGGATCCTGTTTCCCGAGACCTGGAGGGCCAGCCCCGGGGCGCCCGCTGGTCAGCATGAGCCCCGTGGAGGCTTGCCCGGCCGCCTGGGGGCAGAGGTGCCCCCACTCTGGGGCAGTACGCAGCTTGTGGTCCGCTGGGTGGGTAGGACGGTTCCGGGAGGCGGAGGCGGGGAGTCTGGTGTGAGGTGCCTGGCCTTGTTCACGGCCCGCCCCTGCCTCTTTCTGGCTGGGCGAGGTTGTGCCCCTTAGCCTCTGGGCCTCTGAGCCTCTGTCCCCACCTAGAAGATGGAGCTCACGTGACCCCCACCGATGCCGTGCTGGGCGGTGGAGGGGGACTGCAAGGAGTCCGGGACTGGAGCATGGCAGTGGGGGAGCCCCGCACAGGCACAGATACCTTCCGGGGCACAGAGAGAGAGAGTGAGCCCACCCGCACCCACCTCAGGAGGCTGAGTTTTTGAGGAGCGCCTATGGTGCTGGGGGGAGCAGTGGATCTGAGCGGGACAAGGCGGGCCCTGCCCCCCCCCCAGCCCTGACTGGGGACTTCCTCCTACCTCTGATCACCCCTCTCAGTGGCAGCGTCGGTCAGGGGCCTCCTCTCCCACAGGATGTGCTGTAGTTTCCTTCCAGATGCCCCTGAGGTGCCCCCCACACTGGGAGCCTCCTGAGGACCTCCCCTGACGCCTACCTTCTGCAGTCCAGGCCCCCCCAGAGTTGTGCAGCCTTGCCCCGTCCTGTCCCTTCCCCACGGCCCCTCGACGCTCACTTTGAGAGCTGGGTCTCCCCGACCCAGGCCCAAATAAGGGCTCCTCGCTCTGGGCCAGGCCAGCCTGGAAATGCCCCCCAGCCATGTCAGCCCTACACCCTCCCAACCTCATCCCCACCCCGGCCGGGGGGCTGGAGGTGCATCTGGCTATGGCCTTGGTCTCGGCCTGCCGGGAGCATACAGCTCTGCCCGCCTTGGGTGCTGCCTTGGGTGCCACCTGTGGCTCGGGGGCAGGATGTCCCCTCCGCGCTGAGGAGGGCTGCTGCGCCTGCTGCCCCATCACGGGGGTGTTTCCGCAGTGGCGACTGGGCAGAGGCCCCCAGTCCTCATTTGTCCAGGGACCCTGAATAAGGTCTTCCCTGATGTTCCCCGTGGGCCGAGCAAGCCTCCGGGTGGATGTTTGCATTTTCTCCGGGTTTCTAGTTCCCCACGGAGGAGGGAGTCCCAGAGGCTGAGTCCAGGCCCTTGGGATGGGGTGGGGAGGTGGCCCGCAGCCTGCAGGGTCAGGGGACTGCCTCCCACCGCCCCCCAGAGTACGACACAGAGCCCCTCACTGTGGGGCGTGTGTGGCCCCGGTGGCTGGGTTGGCCAGGCAGTGTCCCCGCCCTCCTGCCAGCTGCCCACCTCAGAAACCCTCCTCGGGGTCTCGCCAGGACTCCGGATCTCTAGCTCTCACTTGTGTTTGAGGGTTTCTGTGGTTTGTCTGAGTTTCCGTTCTGAGCAGTTTCAGATCCTCTTGTGTCAAAGGCGGCTTGTCTGCACTTTGACCTTCACCCGGTTTGCACGTGCTGCCTTCCTGGCTTGGCGGGTGTCCCCCCAGGAAGTGGGGAAGGTTGTCTGAGCCTCAGTCTTCCCCGCTGAGAAACTGGGCTCCATCCCTGCCTGGCGGTGCCTCGCCCAGAGCGGGCACTCGGCGAGGGCTTCCCGGCCGTCCCTGGAAGGAGTGCCGCTTCCCTGCCAGCCGTGGCCGTGTTGGGAGCCCCAGCTCCGTGACCCTGACCAGGAGGGCTGCCCGCCCCAGGGGGTGTTGTCTGCCGTATATAGCTTTCTGGAGTGCAGCGGCGGCCGGCGGGTGCGTGGCGAGCGCCGTGCTCTGACAGTCCCCAGCTCCCAGGCTGGAGGCTCCCTGGCCACCGGGAGGCTTCACGGTGAAATTCACGGCTCCCGCGTTACGGGGCCTCCAGACCTTTAGGCTCACGTGCTAGGAGAATGGCTTCGAGCCAGCTGGCATTAGGTGGGCCGGTGGGCTCTGACGTCAGCGAGCTGGAGCGGTACGTTTTTGCTCGTGTGGTGGACCCCCGAAGACGTGACCCGCACCCGCTCCCCTGGGGGCACCTGGGGGTGCCAGGCAGACCTTGCAGCTCCCAGGTTTTACCCGTCTGTGTCTGGTCTCCAGGTGCTGAGCTCTCTCTGGCCCCTGCACTTGCCCAGGAACGGGGTCCTCTTCCCACCCGGGTGAGTGGGGAGCAAGGTTGTGTTCCCCTGATCTCCTGGCTGCTGTGAAGGCGTAGGGGATGTAGGGCCCTCGAACACCCAAGGGAAAGTGGGGCTCGCCCTCTTCCTTCTGAGGCTGTGGCAGGGTCAGACGCAAGCAGAGGACCCGTGCGCGGCCCCCAGCGTGCTCGGTCTCTGTCCTGTCTCCTCCAGACCCCGGCTCCTTTTCGGGCCCCACCCCCACTATCGGGACTCGAGTTCCGGACATGTCTCCTTCAGAAGACTTTGTGTCCCTGTCTCTAAAGCATGACAGCTCTAGAAAACAGAACCGCAGCACCACTGTCACCCGGGGCGTTAACATCGGCTCCGAAAGATCAAACACAGTCGCAGCCTGTGTCCCTCCGCTCCCTCTCCCCGCGGGCGTCTCTGCAGACTGCCTGAGCTGCTGGGGTCGGGGGCCTGCTGCCGCCCACCGGCCCTTGCCCACCCGTGGTTGCCGGACCCAGTGCAGCAACCCAGGCCCATCCCCCTATGTGAGGCGTGCTGGAGTCCCAGGCTGGGCTGGGGATGGGCCGCCATCCTCTCGCGGGGCCACCATTGGCTCCACCTCGGACACTGGAAACTCCAGGGATAGAGCTTCCCCCTAAATCTTCTGCAGAACCTGACCCTTGGCCGCAGAGCAAAGGGTGTGATCTTTATCCTTTGGGTGAAAATTCCTGTGTTTCCTTGCGGAATAGTTTGATTTGGGACGTTATTCCAGGCTCTGGGGGTGGGGGTGTGTGTGTGAGAGACACCCCCCACCCCCAGAACGGTGGGCTCCCTTGGTTCTGAAACCCGACACACTCAATCCGGACACGCCTGGCTCCCAGGAGAGGAGGAGATGAGCAGCGTCAGACGCCAGCCCGTCCTGCCAGGTCTCGGCCACAGGCAGGCGTGGTGGTGGTGGGGCATCCCGCTTATGTCCTGAGCCGGGCCGGTGCTGGAGCAGAGGCGAGGTCAGGTGTCCCTGGGACTCTCAGGCTGTCTGCAGCGGCAGGGGTGGCCCTGGGGGCCTTGGTTGCCCAAGAGGCCGTGCGTGGTGTGAAGCTCTGAGCTGGCCTTGCCCCCCGTTAGCTCGAGCGCCCTGGGCCTCAGTTTTCCCTTCTGTGACCAGCAGTACATGTTGCCATAGGCTGATGGGGGAGCCCCAGAAAATGGGGTCCCAGGTGGGCTTTTTCTGGGACTTCTGTGACCCCCCCATCTTGGTGTCCCCCACCCAGCCACAACAGGGTTGGGCCACAAGATGGGGCCAGACCCTTTTGGGGCCCCAGAATGCCTTTATTTTCCTCATGATTTGGGGAACCTGAGGTGTCCCAGTAGGGACTCCCTCAAAGAGTAGGTTCTGGAGGTCCTTGCCAGTAGACTCAGCAGGCCCGTGACAGCTTTCTGTCTGTCCTCCTGTCTGTCCCCAGCCAGTACAGCTGGCCCGTCCGTGGGACCAGGCTCCTGCCCGGGCGTTTCTCCCCAGCCTGCCATGGCCAAGGGGCAGGGTAGGGGTCCCATGTTCCCGCACAGGACCCAAGCCCAGGTGGGCCCACCTGGAGACGCAGGCCTAGGCGAGAGCGGCGGTGCTGCAGGAGCCTGCCTGCCTCTCTGGCGGGAAGCTGCCCTGCGTGGCTGGCCTTCACATGCAGGTGGGAGGACGTTGAGGGGCTGGTCCTGCTCTGCTGGGACACGGAGGCGAGGTGGAAGGCTGAGTTTATCGGAGGCGGACCTGTGTTAATTACCTGTCCCATGTGTGACCTCACTGTGCCTGCAGAGTGCCTGCACGTGGGCATAGAGAGATCCTCAGGTTCTGGTCCCAGACCCGTGGCTGTGCCATGTCTCCTCCCTAGGTGACTTGGGAACCAGGACAGCTCCTTTCCTTACAGCCCAGCATGCTGGTGTCACCCCCTTCCCGGCCTGTACATGCTTGGGGCTGCAAGGCCGCGGCACCCGCATCTCTGTCCTTGGGGTTGGGCTGGGAGCACTCGGTGGGGGACAGCGGTGCCGGAGGTGAGCAGTGAGGGGAGCGGAGTTCAGAACCCTCCTGTGACAGGCCCAGTGGGTGCTCCTGGCCGCCCTCTGTACGGCCCTCCTTGCCAGGTATCCTTGATGTTGGTGTGGTGACAGCAGAACCGTCTCCCTTCTTCAGCTCCCTGCCCTCTCTCCCCGGCACCGGGGCTTATGTCCCCCAGCGCCTGTGTGGGCTCAGGAAGTACCCCAAGGGGGTAGGAGCCTTGGCGTTGTCATGTGAGTGGGCACGGTCACTCTGACCTCAGGTCGCATGAGCGTCTCAGCACCAGCGGGGGTGACCAACCACTCAACATATTTTTTGTTTTTACCCTTGTCTGCTCCCTCCAGCCTGACCCCGGAGGGCAGCAGAGAGGGCCGGGCCAAGGATGTTGGGGCGATCACATGGGTGCCAGACACGCTGCAGGGAGAGGCTGTTCCTGAGGACACTAAAGGATCCTGGGCCGCTCTGGGCATCTGGGGGGACAAGTGGACCCCTGAGACCTGGTGTCGCATGACTCCACGCAGCTGTACCTCACACCGTTTTGAACCCCATGTCGCTTTGCACTCTGTCCCTGACTTTCAGTTTATAGCTGACCCTGTGGGAGGGCTGGCTAGTGGTATCTTCAAGTTCTAGTTTTTTTCTGGAACCGCATTTGCTTCCCGGTCTCAGAGTGCAGCCCTGAGCCGACCCAGACAAGGGAGGCTGAGGGGCAGCTGTGTGAATCCGCGTGCCGCTGGGCCGGGAGCCGTGGCTGCCTGCCTTGTTCCCGTCTTGTCTCTGTGCTTTGCGCTGACAGGTGGGCTCTGTCCGGGCCATCCGGCCTTGGCCAACTGGACCCCTGGGGCGGGCAGCGCTGCTGACTGCAAGTCCCTCCTTTGGTCTCATGGTGGTCCTAAGATCTCCCCTTCAGGGAGCACACTGGGCCGCTCAGCCATCCCCCGACCCTCAGGCGGCGCCCCCAGACCCTGGAGGAAGGGAAGCAGAAGCCCTGGGGCAGGTGCACGGTCGGGCAGGTCTGATTTGTGCTTCAGCCGGTTTTCAAAGTAGGAGTAACTTCGCACTCTCTTCCTGTTGCGAACACGACGTGCGTCTTCAGAAATGCATGCGGAGGGGAGAGCCCCTGTCCTCGCGGGCCCGTGTGCGTGGCGGTGGGCTTGGTGCCTGCAGGCCCCCACGAGGCCCTTTTCCGTCCTCTGCCTGCCCCGGGGCTTTCCAGGGCGGCCTGCGGCTCCCCTGTGTGCTCGGCACCTTCTGTGACACCGTGTCGGGCCTGGAGAAGCGCCCCGGGAAACAAGGCAAAGCCAGGCTTACGCTATTGCTATGCTCGCGGGGACCTGCCCTCCTGCTGTCCTTGGGGCAGAAGGGACTGACCCCCAGGCCTGGCCCCCCCGAAGGGTGATGGTGTGTGCGCTCCCGCCCGGCCATCCCCACTCACTCACTCTGCCTGATACCCTAGAGGGGACAGGGTGACCTGTGCCGTTTTTGCCCCGGGGAGCCTCTCTGAGTCCTCCTCCCTCGCCGGGGCGGCTCGCAGGGGTCAGGCTCAGGGGGTATCCGGCCCCAGCTCTCTGACGGTCCCCTTGCTGGTCTCCTCCCGAGAGGTGGGTCCTGGCACCAGGGGTGGCCAGGGAGTCCCCAACCTCTTACGCTCTGGCAGCCCTTCCTCCCCACCGTGGAGCTGGTACTTGGGCTGCCGGGCACTGTGAGAGGCAGAGGACTGGACGCCACCACCCCAAGGGGACACCACGAGCCGTGCGGAGTCGGAGCGTGGAGGGTGTCCTGCCCCGCGTCAGTGGAGCGTTTGCAGGAAGAGCACAGGCTCCTCGCCGTGCACAGGCCCGCAGAGCGTGGGCACGTGGGTGCTGGAGGGTGCTTGGCCTGTTCTCCACATGTCCCCTCTGGGCTTCACGGACTCCGCTGGGGAGGGTGATGTCGGGCCGGAGCCAGGCTTCCCTTCGGGCCACTGTGAAAGGACTCCTGTGCCTGTGCCTCCAGGGAGCACGTGCCAACGCCGGGCACTCTGCTTGGAGCTCCAGCAGTGGGGACTGGGAGCCCCTGAAGTGCTGGGCAGTGTGTGGGGGGGGTGCGGGTAGGCCTGGTGTGCCGTGGAGTCCAGGAGGCCCCTCCAGGCGCCTGGCTCAGGGTCTGGCAGCTGCTGTGCTGCCCCGGGCATGTACCTCACAGCGGGGTTGGGGGAGGTGCTCCCGTTTGTGGCCGGAGCTGGAGGAGGGAGGCCCTGAGGCAGCCGCAAGTCCTGGTGGCCACCCGAGCCTGTCCCTGCACTGAGCATGCCTGTCCGACCTCGTTCTTGGAGGAGGCCGGCCTGTACCTTGGCCCGTGACCCCTCCCCCCCATTGTGTTTGTTTAGGCCCTGGCTGCACTCTAAGTGTTCCCTGGCTTTCTGTATTCCTGCTGGACACGTAGGGAGGGCAGGCCCCAGGGGAGAGCCCCGCAGGTGGTGCTGGTGCTCAGGCCAGGTTTGCACTTGCTGACCTGCTGGGGGCGGGGCGGGCCAGCGGGCAGGAGGGATGACCCAGGTTTGCTCCAGGCTCCCATGCTTCCTGGTAGTGAAGACCCACCCTCGTTGCCATTAGCACGAGCTGGCGGGGCGCCACAGCTGGTGGGGCCGTGGGCACCGCGCTCACAGTGCCAAGGCCCCAGCTGGGCCGGAGGGAGAAGCAGGAGAGGGTGTGGAGGAGGGGAGGGGCCGTGGCTTCCCCGGGATGATGGGCGTGGCACCTCACGGGGGCTCCAGGGTGTCCCTTGAATGCAGAGCAGGTCTCCTCGGTGGGCAAGATGCACCTGCTGTCCTGGTGAACCCTTTCACTCTGGTGGGAGTGCTTTGTAGCAGGAGTACCCACGCCACGTGGCAGGTGGCGAGCGACCAGCAGGATATTAACCGGCTCCCGAAACGGAGCCGCTTCTGCAAGTCGTAGGAAGGGTGCTGCTCTCTCCCCCGTCCCGTCGGGCCCCTTGCGTGGTGGGGGAGCCGCTCAGCCCCAGCCTGTCTGGATATCATGACACGGACATGAGGACCCAAAGTGTGGCAGGGCATACCAACATGGCCTGGTGTTCCCTTTCCGTGTTTGACCCCCCAGTCTGCTCTGGGCCCTATAGCTAAGAGCGAGGCCAGCGGCTTCCATCCAGGAAACAGCGGGGCTTCTGGTGTTGGGACTGGCCTGTTGGTTCTGGGGCGCTGTTGGTTGTCTTCCTTCCCAGCCCGAACCAGGCCAGCATTCCTGAAAGCTGGTGGGGGAGGGGAGCAGCCCCCCCTCTCGCTGAGAGGGCAGCGTGGGGTGCGTCTCCTCCCGCCCGCCCCTCTCCCTGGGGCTGGGCGTGTCACACTCCGCCTGCCATCACAAACCAGCTCTGGTTCTCGTGGTGATGTCGGAACCTCGCCCCGAAGGGCCCGGCTCCGCACGCTGCGCAAGGGTCCGCGAACACTCTGCCTGGCTGGCTTAGCTCTGTGGGGTCGATGCCGGAGCGCTCTCTACGTGTGAATCATTCCCCCAAAATTGCCACGATCAAGAACAGTCCCGAGTCAGCCCCCAGCAGGCAGGCCGTTGGTGGGCAGGGAGCCAGGAGAGGCCACATCCCGTGCCGCCGCCTCCCACTGCTGGCTGTGTGCCTGGACTGCCACCTTCCCGCCCTTGCGTTGTCCCCCCACCCCCCACCCAGGCAGCCCGAGTCCACATCACGTCCCTGCGCAGCCTGAGAGCAGTAATTGGACTGTGGGTCTGTGACAGGTGAGGGCCGGGCTGAGCACAGCGACTGGCACAAGTCAGGAGAGCCGGCCTCATCGTGGCCACTTGGCGTGCGCGCTCGGGAGCCCACGAGGCCAGGCGAGGCGGTGGGGCCGGGGTGACCCGCCTGTCTCTGCCAACCCCCTCCCTGTAGGTGCTGCCCGCTCGGGCCCAGAAATGGGATGTCAGGCCTCCAGAAGGAGCACAGTGGAAGCCAGGGCCTCCCCGAGCCGCTGCTGTGACGGCCAGTGAGCGCGCCGCGGAGGATGTCCACCACGACGACAGTCGCCCCCACGGGGATCTCGGCGGCCCCGGGCCCGGTCAACCCGCCCCCGCCGGAGGTCTCCAACCCCGCCAAGCCCGGCCGCAAGACCAACCAGCTGCAGTACATGCAGAATGTGGTGGTGAAGACGCTCTGGAAACACCAGTTCGCCTGGCCCTTCTACCAGCCCGTGGATGCAATCAAGCTGAACCTGCCCGTGAGTGCCCTCCCCTCCCCCACCCACCGGCATCCCTGCCCCTCTGTCGCCCCCTCCCAGAAGGACTGCCTCTGGGCCAGAGGAACAAAGGGGATGCTCAGGGTGTGGTGGTCCCTAAGCGTAGGGAGCCCGTGCCTCCCTGCTGTTCCCGCATACCCTCCTGTAGAACCCTGCCTCTGCCCCCGCCCCCGCTGCCAGGTACTCAGTGCGGGTTGTGGCCCCCTTTCGGGGGGAGGCCAGGTCATCTGATGGGTTTCTTCTTTGGACCCAAATAGAGAAAACCCCGAGCATTGTCCAGGGAATCCCTGGGCCGCTCGTTGGTGGCCTGGGTTCTGGGCCCAGCTCGGCACACCGTCACCGGCGGGCCCTGGATTTGGAGTCTGGGGGGTCTCGGCCCCTCCTCCACGGTGCCGATCCACTCCTGCCCCGGCTGCCCGGTTCCGAGCGTTTGAGAACCACCCGTCCGGGCGGAAGCTGTTGGGCGACAGGTGTGGCAGGGGGTGCACGTGGGCCAGGCGCTCGCCCCAGAACCCGCACCGGCCCTCGGCTGACCGGACACTGGCGAACCCTGTGCCACAGAGTCTGCTGACGTCCCTCTGAACATCTCTTTCCCAGGATTATCATAAAATCATAAAAAACCCGATGGACATGGGGACTATTAAGAAGAGACTAGAGAATAATTACTACTGGAGCGCGAGTGAGTGTATGCAGGACTTCAACACCATGTTTACAAATTGTTACATTTATAACAAGGTAAGAAGGCTCGCGGCTCCCCACTGCTGGGGTGGGTGCGGCCCCGGAGCAGCTCTCAGACGGCGGGCGGGGGCCACGCCACCCCCAGGCCACAGTCGCCACTCGAGGTTCTCAGGTGCTGCCCATGCCCTCCTCCCCCCAAGAGGGGAGCGAAGCCTGCAGCGGCCTTTTTGCGGGGGAGCTTACAGACCAAACACCTCAAACTGTTCATGCCCTCGGACCTCGAAACCCCGGCTGTCGGGACTCTCACGGGCGCCGTGATACCCACGTGCAGCCGCCCCACGTGGCCAGGCCACTGCACGACCAGGGAGCACGTGGTCACGATGGCTTTCGGGGAGGAGAGTAGATGAGGGAAGCCCACACGGTCCTGACTTGGTGGGGCTTGCATTGTTTTCCATTGCGACGGGACACAGCACGGACGGGTTGAGTTGAACTGAGCGGAAGGTTCTGTTTTCCGCGCGCGGCTGAAGGGTGGTTCTTGTTCTTCTTGGTTTTCTGGATTCTTCCAAGAGTCTCCACAGTGAAATCTACTCCTTTCTCCTCCCCCACCGCCTGCCCTCCCCATCTCTGAAGGGATTTTTGAATAAATGTTTTCTTGAGCCACAACCAGTGATGTCTTTACAAGCACGTGGCCCCTTGCCCAGCAAGTGACCTTGGCTCTCCCTGTGTCTTCAGCCCACAGATGACATAGTGCTAATGGCCCAAGCCTTAGAGAAAATTTTTCTGCAGAAAGTGGCCCAGATGCCCCAGGAGGAAGTTGAATTATTACCCCCTGCTCCGAAGGGCAAAGGCCGGAAACCGGCTGCAGGAACTCAGAGTGCAGGTAATGGGGTGGGCGGTGCCGTCCTTCTGTCCTGACACCCCTCCCCTGACCCGGAGTGTGACAACAGCATTTCTTGTGCGAGTCCCTCGGCCCCTCTGAGCTCAGTGTCCCCATCTGTGAAGTTGGGGGATACGGCTGGCCATCTGCCTACTCTGCTGGGGAGACTGGTATTGCCCTGCCCCCATGCTGAGGCCACCTCTTCCAGAAGTCTGGACAGGAGGTTCCTTTGTCCCCACAGGACGTTGCCTTTCTAGCAGGTGTTGTATGCTCTGGGACAGGAGAGGGGCTGTGTCACCTTTTGGGGAGGGCTGGGGGTGCCAGATGAAAATTAGCACTAGGAGCCCTGGGGGGGGTCTTACCTGGTCCAGGAACAGGGAACAGAGGCATGCCCTGATGGAGAGACTGGCCAGGCACCCCAGCCCTTGGAGGCCGGGGTGGGTCCCCACCAGTGCCAGCCATCCCGCTTTGCAGATGGGACTGTGGGTGGTTAAGTAGGTCTGCCAGGTCATCCAGGTGGTTACTGGTGGAGTCTGAGTCAACCCCAGGTTTCTTGGGCCCAGGCCTGGCTCTTCTTCCCGGTCTGCACCTGCTCCAGGCGTCCTCATTCAGACTTTGGTCTAGGTGAGCGCCTGTGGAGGCTGGTTCTGTGGGGGCAGCCATGGTGCAGGGGCAGGGGTCTCAGGAGGGGGTCCTCCCTGGACTGGTGTGCTCTGGCTGGAGGGTCTGGTCCAAGAAGCTTTTGGAAGCTAGCTGGCAGCTAGAGCCCAGCATGTTCAACGTCCTTTTGCTCTATTCAAGGTACGCAGCAAGTGGCGGCCGTGTCCTCTGTCTCCCCAGCAACCCCCTTCCAGAGCGTCCCCCCCACTGTCTCCCAGACGCCTGTCATCGCTGCCACCCCAGTGCCAACCATCACCGCAAACATCACGTCGGTCCCCGTTCCCCCAGCCGCTGCCCCGCCTCCTCCCTCGACGCCTATCATCCCCGTGGTTCCTCCCACACCGCCTGTAGTCAAGGTGAGTGTCCCTGGGGACAAGGTCAGCTGGCCTTCCGATTGCCAGGCCGGGGTTCCTGGATTCGGGCAGGTGTGGGGTGGGCATGGGAGCCATCTGCCACCTGTCCCTGGGCACCCCCTCCTTAGTGGGTGTTTGGTAAACGTGGCTCTGGAGTGGTTCTCTCTGTGCCCGAGGTCGGGCCGTCGCCCCTGACGCGGATGGGGAGACGGAGGCTCAGGGAGCTGCAGGTCACACAGCTGGTGAGGGCGGGCTGTGCTGAACCCCCGTTTCTCTGGCCCTGAAGCCCTGGCCTTTGCAGTGCATGGGTCACTGTGGGAAGGCGTGGGAGAGGAGGGTGGACGGGTCCCGGAGCCCCCGGCTCACACGTGGACTTAGGGCAGTGGCCCAGGTGCATGGTGAGGAGCCAGCAGCCGCACGGCCTGCCCCGCGCGCCCCGGTAGTGTGAGCTCCAGCCCGTCTGCCTCCCCAGTCTGGCCAGAAGTTTTCATGGAGGGACTGTCCTGGCCGGGTCTGGGCTCGGAGCCCACGGTCCTTGTGAGATCCAGGGCAGGCCCTGGGCTGGGCGCTGACGTGTGTCTTCCGTTTGCCCCTCACAGCGGCCCTGTGGGGCAGACAGTAGTTCCCCCATCTTACAGATGAGGAAGCAGGCGCTCGGGGGGGTTAAGTGGCCCCCCCCAAGGTAACGCCCCGCCGCTGCTTTCCCTCCCCCATGGCCTTCACTGCCTGCACCTGTGGGCGGTGCCTGGCCAGGCCGCCTTACACCGTGCCCAGCTGTTTTTGGAGCATGTCCTGTTTGCCATGGCCGGGTGAGCTCCCCCGGGCCTCTGTGGCGCACGCTTGGTGTCCTGTGGGTGCCCACACGTGTTTGTGGATAGCCAGCCCGTGCCCCTGCCAGCCTGGGGGCGGCGGCTTTGCTGGGGCAGAGACCGCGGTGGCACCCCAGAGAGCAGGTCGCTGTCAGGCCGTTAGCCTGGGTGTTGTGGTCCGAGGGGCCCCTCTGCCAGTCTGAGAGGCGGGGAGCTGGCTGAGCTGGTCTCGGGGACGCCCTGGCTGCGGGGCCTGAAGGGACCCTCGTGCCCAGGGCACAGCCTGTGTGAGTGTCTGCCCTGCACCCACAGAAGGCCCTATGGACCTTTTAACGTTCCCTCCTGTTATGGACAACAGCTCTCTGTGGCTCCCACCGCCTTTGGGGTTCAAGACCAGACCTGCCCAGTCAGCTCCCAGGAGTCCTTGGTCCCAAACCCACCGCTGCTGCCCAGCCCCATTCCTGCCCCGCATGCTGGCCCCGCTCCCGGCCTCGGCCTGCTCTCCTTGGTGCTCCAGCTTGGAGGCCTCTGGCCTTTCCCACTGGCCTTTCTAAGCAGGGATTTCTGTCTGTCCCTGCTGTCCCTTAGCCTGAGTCCCGCTTGGGGTCGATCCCAGCGCCAGGTCCACCTCGGTCGTGTTGTCTCTGGAGCCCCCGCACGGCCCGGGGTTCGGGCAGGTGACTTGCATGCCCCCCGTCACGCCGCTCAGGCGTGCTCTTGGAGCCCTGGGGGCGAGTGGAGGGGACCCTGGAGGGGAGGCTCTGGGGCGGGGGGTGGGTTCTGAGTCCAGCCTTCCCACCACCAGCTGTGTGACCTTGGGCCTGAGATGCGGCCCCTCTGAGCCTCGGCGTCCCATGGAGCGCGGGGTGCCACCCGGGGTCGAGTGAGGCTTGGCCCGGTGCCCGGTGGCTGGTGCTCTGGGAGCGCTGGCTGCGAGCGTTCGCGCTCCCAGGCCCCGTGCTCCGTCCCGGGGCTCACCAGTCGTGTCGCCGTCGCAGAAAAAAGGCGTGAAGCGGAAAGCAGACACCACGACGCCCACGACATCCGCCATCACTGCCAGCCGGAGCGAGTCGCCCCCGCCGCTGTCAGACCCCAAGCAGGCCAAGGTGGTAGCACGGCGGGAGAGTGGGGGCCGCCCCATCAAGCCGCCCAAGAAGGACCTGGAGGACGGTGAGGTGCCGCAGCACGCGGGCAAGAGGGGCAAGCTGTCGGAGCACCTGCGGCACTGCGACAGCATCCTCAAGGAGATGCTGTCCAAGAAGCACGCGGCCTACGCCTGGCCCTTCTACAAGCCGGTGGATGCCGAGGCCCTGGAGCTGCACGACTACCATGACATCGTCAAGCACCCGATGGACCTCAGCACCGTCAAGGTACCGCACGGCGCCCGCCGGGGGCGCTCAGCAGGGCGGGCGCACGGGTCCAGGCGGGGCTGGGACGAAGGTGCGTGCGTCCCGCCCGCCCTCACGGAAACTGGGGCTTCGCCACCCTCTGCCCCGTGGAAGCCCATGTCCTGTCTCGGGGGGTGGGTTCCGTACTGTCCGCAAGCATGGGCTTTCTGGTGATGAGCCCCCTCCACTGCCCCGGCCAGAGAGGGGCCCTGGAGCAGGGGAGGTAGTGGACTTGAGGCCCAGAGCCCGGCCTCCCGTGCCTGGGGCTCCTCCTGGGCTTTATAGTGGGTTTTGTTCTGGGTCCGGCTGGTTGTGTACGACAGAGTGGGCTCGTGCTGGGCCGTGAGGGGCAGAGAGCCTGGGCGGCAGCAGACTAAAGGCTGGGCACATGTAGGTGGGGTTCCTGACCCCCCGCCAATCGGCTGGGGTCCCAGTCCACCTGCCCTCCTGCGGGGGGCATTCTGAGCTGGCATTGGTCTCTGGCCACTGGGGACAGTAGCCCGCCTCCTCTGGGAGCTGCCTGTGTGGCCCCGGAAGGTGCTCCCAGAAGGAGGTGGTTGCCTCTTTCTATCAAGAGGGTCTGGCCCTCGAGCAGCTAGTCTCTGGCATTCTGCCTGGTTTCCCCGTGTTGCCAGCCTGGGGCAGAGTCTCCTTTTGGGAGCCGTCCCCCGTGGTGCTTGGGGGTTTCGGGAGGGCAGACCTGGCTGTGTGGGGCACTGGTGCCTGGCAAACTGCGCCGGGGACCGATATCTTCTGTCCTGCCCCCGCCGGGAGCCTCGTAATGTCCTTTCCTTTGGACGGTGCCTCGTCCCCGTGAGTTGGCACCAGCTGAGAGCAAGTGCAAAGACTCAAGAGAGGCGGAGGCCAGTGGAGGGCAGAGCACAGCGCCGCCCGCTCTCCGGGGGGACTCCTAGCCATGGTTTGGATTTTCTCTCAGCCGAGGCGGCTCTCCTGGCTGGTCTTGACTCTGGGGCAGCAGGAACGGGGCTCCCAGGTGCGTGTCCGAGGCCGAGCTCTCCCTGCTCCGGGTCTGCGAGCTCCCGGCTCTGGGCTGGCAGTGAGTGGCCGGCCCCCTCGGCCCCAGAGAGGGGCTCCCCACACGTGTCCTGCCTGGGATTTGGGGTGCGTCCCCAAGGCACAAGAGAGGCTGCAGGCTGTGGTGTCAGGCTACGCTCCACCCCCAGATCCACGATAGCGTCCCTGGAGGTGCAAGTGAGACAAACGGTCGGGCTCCCACCTGTGCTGTCGGGCTCCATGGGCGCACGGTCCCCAGGAGAACAGGGGTCCCCTCGCCGGCAGGATGTCCCTGACGGACAGCTTCTGCTTGAACCCATGCAGACACAGGGAGCTCACTGCCTCACGGAGCAGCTCCTGTCCACTTGCCCTGACTGGCAGCTCGTTCTAAGTGCTACCTCGCAGTGACCGTTGGTGGTCGCGCTTCTGTCCTCCCTGGGAGCGTGGCCATCGTCTCACCACCGCCAAGCCCACCTCGTCCTGCTGGGCTTCGAGGGGCAGGCTGGTCAGCAGCGCCTGAACTCTCACAGAGATGAAGTCAGTGTCTCCACCTGTGAACTGGGGAGACCAAACCCAGCCCCCGCCCTGGAGCTGGCAGCGGAAGCTCCTCGTCCCCCCGGAGCTGCTCCTGTCAGGGCCTTCGCTGTGTGGAAAGTTAGCAGCGCGTGCAGCTGGCAGGGCAAGGAGAGCTTCCGTGGAGGCTGCAGGAGCCAGGATTCTGGGGTCCCGGAGCGTCCCTTCCGAGCCCTCAAGTCCCGCTCCCACGCTTGCCTCTGGGCTCCCGGGGACGTGGTGCGAGGCTGGCCGTGTGGTGGGTCTCCCTGCGGTGCCGGGCAGCGCCCCTCACCCCTTTCGTTCGTGTTACAGAAGAAGATGGACAGCCGCGAGTACCCGGATGCACAGGGCTTTGCCGCTGACATCCGGTTAATGTTCTCCAACTGTTACAAGTACAACCCCCCGGACCACGAGGTGGTGGCCATGGCCAGGAAGCTCCAGGTAACCGAGGTGCTGTCAGGCGGAGGGGCCTTCTGGGCACAGCGCGGGGGTCCGGGGGTGACCAGCATCCCGGGGCAGGCGCCCAGGAAAGACCCAGGCCTCCCGGAGAACGTGGGCCCCGGAAGGCCGTGGGAGAGCCTGCCCCGCACAGCAGCCTTTCTTCTGAGCAGCGCCCAGTGCTGGCCAGGCCCCAGGCCTGCTTCCCGGGCACACAGGGGCAGACAGGCCAGCCTCTGCTCTCCGGGGGCTGCAAGCACGCGTTCTCGCAGGGAGCGGCGAGGCCGAGAGGGCGGCTGCCCCTCCTCCCGCAGATTTGGTCTCTGTGCGAGGGGGTCTTTGTCACCGGCCTCCCAGGGAGGCTGCTGGAGGCTGGGTTCTGTGACCTTCTGCCAAAGTCTGGTGCTGCCCGCCTGTCCTGTGTGGGTCACTGTGCTCTCTTCGTGCTGTGTGCTGTTGCCTTTATTAACAACGGCACCGTAATATTAAAGTTATTTTTGTCAGTCCTAGAGAGAGGGTGAGCACAAGTTGAGGGAGAGGGAGAGAACCCCAAGCACACTGGCCGCTGAGCGCGGAGTATGACACGGGGCTCGATCCCCCCTGGAGGTCATGACCTGGGCTGAAATCAAGCGTGGGCCACTTCACCGACGGGAACACCTTGGTCCCCCAGCAGCCCCCAAATTTTAAATGTTACATAATTGGGGCATTTAATTTTGGAGGAAAGAGTAAAAATTGTGGATCTCTATACGCTCCCAGCAGTTTTTTCCCCTGTATTCTGGGGAAAAATTCCCTGTTTGTTGTGTGAGATGTTCCTGGTCTTTTGCTGAGAACCTTTTGAAGACCCCGGGAGGCAGCTCACAGTGCCCACCCGGCGCCCAGAGGAGGGAGGAGGGAGAAGCGCTTTCGTGCTCCTGGGTCCCCCTGTGTCATGTGGGCCTTTCCCAGGCTCTGCTGGTGCGGGCTGCACCCTCCGCGGACCGGCTCCCCTGCGGAGTCCGGCGCAACAGGCCCAGGGGTCCCGGTATGCCCAGAAGCCGGCAGGAGTTGTGATTTTACGCTGAGACCATGTCCCCACCGTGTCTGGGAGCAAGAGGGCTTTGCCCAGTTGGGCTCCACATTGGCTCTGTGCCTCTCCTGAGCCTGCTGTAGCTCAAGGAGGAAGCGGGCAGCGCTGGGGCAGATCAGGGGTGCCGGCAGCGTGCGGCGGCCAGCGGCTGTGGCTCTGTTCCCGCGGCTTGGCTCTCAGCACTTTGGCCACAGAGGCTGTGAGTCACGATTCCCAGTGCACTGAGCAGTCATGGCAGTCCAGCTCCGGGGTCGGAGCCCCGCACGGGGTAGCCTCTGCTGAGAGTGCTTCTCGAGCCGTGGGCCAAGGGCAGACCGGACCACCGTGCGCATCTGTGCCTCTGGGGTTGTCCTCACCCCAGGAGGAGAGTCTGGGACCAGGGGGCTGGCATCCCACAAGTGTGAGCTGGAGCTCACGGGTGTAGGAGCTTAGCAGGGAGGGAGCTCCCACGTGGCTGTATACCCCCATCTGAAATGAACCTGGGCTTCCAGGAGAGGGGACCTTGGCTGGGAGGTGCCCCTGGGGCCTGGGTCCTGCTCCGTGCTTTCCGAAGCCAGCTTTGACGGGACAGGACTCTTGCCTCTGGAGCCAACTTCTGGGCCTAACTTGGAACAAGAGGTGATGCTGTGGTAAAGCTCTGGGCGAGGTGTGGGAGAGAACGTCCACTGGCCTCCGTACCCGGCAGCTGGGGGCCCCACAGATGACACAGAGGCACTCTGGCTGCTTTGCAGTGGGCGGCAGCCTGTAGAGTCTCTGACCCCGAGGTCCAGAGAACACGCAGATCTCCCGCAGGAGGCTTGTGTGCTTAATAAAGAGGGCTCGCGGACCAGTTCCTAGAAGGCTGCGTCTGGCTGTTGGCCCCGTGGCCCCTGCCCCTGGACCGGCACTCAGCGGCACTCAGCGCCTGGACGGGGAAGGGGGGGGCAGCAGAGCAAGGTGGGGCGGGTGCTGCTCCGATGCCACTCACAGATACCAAGGTCTGGGTCCCTCGGCCCCGGGGGCTGCGCCGTGCGCGTCCAAGAGCTCAGGCGGCCCCTGCTTCCCCCCAGGACGTGTTTGAGATGCGGTTTGCCAAGATGCCTGACGAGCCCGTGGAGGCGCCGGCGCTGCCCGCCCCCGCGGCCCCCGCGCTGAGCAAGGGCGCGGAGAGCAGCCGCAGCAGTGAGGAGAGCTCCTCGGACTCCGGCAGCTCCGACTCGGAGGAGGAGCGGGCCACGCGGCTGGCGGAGCTGCAGGAGCAGGTGTGCGGGGGCGGGCCGGGGGCGTCGGCTCCGAGGGCCCCGCCCAGCCTGCGGGGTGGGACCTCAGCCGCGGGGTCGAGTCTAGTGGGCGCCGGCTCTGGCCCCGTGCTGGCCTCGGGTGGGGAGGAGAGAACGGAGACCGGTGGCCGTGGTCACCAGCCGGGGGCGCCGCTGGTGTTTGGGGGCTGAGCCTCGTTAGAGGTGGCGCCGCAGGGAGGGTGGCCCTGGGCATAGCTGGGCCTGTGACGCCTTTCCCTGCCCTGGGAGATGCAGCTCACGGGAGCCCCTCACGGCCCGCTCGGGGGTCGCCGAGATGGGAAGTGCGTGGAGCGCTTAGCGCACGGCCAGGCAGGCACTGGCCCGGGGTGCACGTTAGCTGCCGGCCTGGATTGTTTTAACCTGCTGTGTCTGCCACGTGACGTGGCGGTGGCTTCTAAACGGAGCTGTCGAAAACCTTTGTACAGACGCATAAACCTCCGTGTGGGGTGGTCTTTGTCGGAAGAATCCTAAGCAGGGAGAAAAAGCGCCCGTGCCCCCTGTGCTGGCCTGAGTGCGCCACCAGGCTCACAGGTGGCCCCTCGGCCACCCACGCGCCGTGTTTCTGGGGAGGACAGTGAGGCCCAGGAGCTCTCCAGCACTGGCTGGGGTAGTGAGGGCAGGGGGTGCCTTTGATGCCCTCTGCTCCTGGACCCGTCTGGCTTTCGACAGCAGAGCGTGGCCCCATGCTCCCGGCTCAACCTCCCCACGTGTTTGAGGTGGCTTCAAGGGCACCCCAAAGGCCAGCCCCCGGGGAGCCTTCTCAGCCACGTGCTGTTTTCCAGCTGAAGGCTGTGCACGAGCAGCTAGCCGCCCTGTCGCAGGCCCCCGTGAACAAGCCAAAGAGGAAGAAGGAGAAGAAGGAGAAGGAGAAGAAGAAGAAGGACAAGGACAAGGACAAGGAGAGGCACAAGGCAAAGTCCGAGGATGAGAAGAAGGCCAAGGTGGCCCCACCTGCCAAGCCGGCCCAGCCGAAGAAGGCGCCTGCCAAGAAGGCGAGCAGCACGGCCGCGGCCAGCAGGTGGGCTGCGGCGCCCTTCAGGCCCCGGCAAGCCCAGTGTCACTTGTCCTAGGTGCTTGTGTGGTGGGAGGATCCTGGATTTGGGCCTCTGCACCTTGGCTGCAAATCCTGGTGACACGGAGACTGGGCTGATACATGGAAAAATGGGCTGGGGGCTGGGTTGTCCTTGTCTCTCCCATCTTTTGCCACAAAATGAGGCCTCTGGCGGCAAGACTGAGCTCTGGATTGTATCCCACAGCTCTCCCTCGGGTTAGCCTCTCAGTCTTGGGCGCTGGAGGGGTCCCACTCTCTGCCACAGACTTCGGCATCTCAAGTCCTTGGGGCCGTTTTCCTGCTTTGGGCCAAGGAGTTCTAGGGGCATTGCCTCTTAACACGGGTTCTACTTCCTGGTCCACCTGCCTTTTGTCCTCACTTCTCCTGGGTCAGGCCCTGCCCTGAGGAAAGCCTGCCACAGACAGGATGACGGGGATGAGGATGGGGGGCTGGTGCTCAGGGCCGGCGTGCCTCTCCTGCAAGGTAGAAGAAGGGCTTCCCAGAGCAGGGTGACAGCTGTGCTGGAGGGAGCCCAGCAGCAGTTGGGATAGGGTTCCAAGAGACAGGAACAGCGGGGACAGAGCCATGGACGCCAGCAGTGTTGTGGGAATTAGTGGGAATTGGGACAAGGTTGGTTCCACTGAGGAGTGGAGACTGGTTTGGGAAAAGGGCTTGGGAGAGGCTGCTGAGGTTGGCCAGCTGTGTTGAGGCCTCTCGTTTTACCCCCCCGAGCAAGTGAAGGGAGGTCGTGAGGTGTTTGAGCTGGAAGTGGTCAGATCCTGGTCATGCAGTGGGATGCAGGAACGGGAGAAGGGACAGCCTCGGGAGGTTTTCTGGTTCTGCAGGCGAGAGAGGCCAGGGTGGTCATGGAGGGGAGAGGTGGGAAGGACAGTCCTCGGGGCCTGGAAGCAAGAGGGCAGGGCATGGGGAACCGGGTGTTTGGACCTTGGCTGCTGGGTGGCCAGTGGCATTAGCAAGGGGTGGGAGTGTTTTGTCCTCCTTCCCTTTTCAGAGGGGAGGCAGGAATCAGGTTTTCTTGTAACGTCTGCCTGGATTTGGGGTCCGTGTAACACTGGCTTTGAAAATGAGTTGGGATGTGTTCTCTCCTATTTCCTGGGTCAGTTTATAGAGCTGGTATTAATTCTTAACTAGTAAGTAGCATTCCCCAGTGAAAGCATCTGGGCCTGGAGTTTTCATTGTGAGGTTTTTAATGATGAATTCAGTTATTTTGGTAGATACAGGACTAGTGAGGTTTTTTAGTTTCATCTTGAGTGAGTTTTGGGGATTTGTGCTTTCGAGACATTGCTCCATTTCCCCCAAACTATGGAATTGGGGGACATTGGTTTGTGTGCCGTGTACCCTTACTGTTTAACATCGGTAGGGCCTCTAATGATGTGTCCTTTTTGGGGGACTCTGTCTTTTTTCTGGGTGAATCTGGAGAGAGATAGAGGGGTTTTATTGGTTGTTAAAACAACCAGCATTTGATGTCATTGGGTTTTATCTGCTTTCACTTCTTTTTGTTCACGGCCTTATTTTTATTACTTCCTGTTGCTTGTTTTGGACTTAATTTGCTTTCTTAACGTAGAAACTTAGATTATTGATTTGAGACCTTCTTTTCTAACCTAAGCATTTAGTACTATTTATTTCTGTCTGCACACTACTTTAGGTGTACTCCACAAATTTGATATGTGTGATTTCATTTAGTTCAAAATATTTTCTAATTTCCCTTCAGCCTTCCTCTTGGACCACAGGTTGCTTAGAAGTACGTTGTTTAATTTCCAAGTATCTGGAGATTTTTTTTCTGGACATGGTTCCGTTATTGGTTCCTGGCTTAATTCTGGTAGGGTCAGAAAACATACCTTGTGTGCTCACAGTACTTTTGTTAAGATTTATTTTATGGCTGGGAACTGGGGAATGTTCCGTGTGGACTTGCACGTGTGTTTTCATGCTCTTGGGTTGAGAATGTTAACTGAAATGTCAGGGAAAAAACAAACCAGAAATGTGTCAGTTAGCTTAATTCGGAGGATGGCGTGGCTGGGGCCTTCTCTCTTCTTGCTGATGGGCTTTACCAGCCACTGGGAGAGAGTCGCCGGGTCCGCGGCAGAAACTGTGGATGTTTCCACTGCCCTTCGGTTCTCAGTTTTGCTTCATACACTCTAAAGCTTGGTTTTTAGGTTCACACAGGTTGAGGGCTCTCGTGTCTTCTCAGTCATTTGATCCTTTTCTCACTATGCCATGTCCCTCTGCTTCCTGACACTGTTCCTATTTCCAAAGTCTCCGCTTTCTCAACACGGCCGCTGCAGCTTTCTTTCCGTTAGTGTTTGCGTGGTATAGTCCCCCCACCCATTGCTTGACTTTAATCTTCTGTCATTGTGTTTAACATAGGGTTGGTGGACCTCATGTGAGTCAGCTCTTATTTCTTATCCAATCCGACTATGTGTTTTAGTTGGTGTGTTTAGACCATTTATATTTAGTGTAATGACTGATGGCAATTGCATTTCGCTCTTCCGTTCCATTATTTGTCTTCCCTGTAGGCTTTATTCCTGTGTCCCCCTTTTCTGCCTCCTTTTGGATTATTTGAATATGGAGATCAGTTTTTGACCTGCTGTATCCAAGATGCCTGTGGAGTGTTAAGGGGAGCTGACCACTACAGTCTTTCCTGGCTGAGGCTTAGAGACCCCCAAGTGGGGAGCAGCTTCTGCTCTGACCTCTGAAACAGGGTCTTCTGTATCCCTGCAGACACTTGCAGCCCTCAGACAGTCCACCTGGCTTCTCTGCCTGGGGCACTACTTAGGGCTTGCCTCTCCGTATAAGAGCCTCGTTTTGGAGAGGTGGAAGGCCAGACAGAACAGGAGCGAGGGGCAGGCTCCACAGGGGCTGGGGGAACATGGACTGGCAGCTCCACGGGGGCTGGGGGGGGGCAGGGGCAGGGGCAGGGACTCTGCAGGGGCTTGGGGGGGCAGGGACAGGGGCTCTGTATCATGGTGCTCTTTGCCTTGTGCCACAGGCAGCCGAAGAAGGGTGGCAAGCAGGCATCAGCCTCCTACGACTCGGAGGAGGAGGAAGAGGGCCTGCCCATGAGCTATGACGAGAAACGCCAGCTCAGCCTGGACATCAACCGGCTGCCCGGGGAGAAGCTGGGCCGGGTGGTGCACATCATCCAGTCCCGGGAGCCCTCGCTCAGGGACTCCAATCCCGACGAGATCGAGATTGACTTTGAGACTCTGAAACCCACCACTTTGCGGGAGCTAGAGAGATACGTCAAGTCTTGTTTACAGAAAAAGCAAAGGAAGCCATTCTGTAAGTCGTGGGGGCAGAACACCATGCTCGCTGTCCCTGCCCTCTCCCCTGCTTCCCCTCCTCCCCTCTCCTGCAGGCCTGGAGGGAAAGCCAGGCCATGGGGCGGGTCCCTGCCCTTGCCCGTTTACGTGCCCCAGAGACACCTGTCTGTGTTCAGCCAGGCCCTTCTTCCCTGCTCTTGGGCAGGCGGGCGGTGCTCGCGTGCCTTGGCCAGCCTGAGGACAGGCGGGAGCCCTGGGTCAGCCCGCAGCCCAGCCTTCGCCCCGAGCCTTCCTGAGGCCCGTTTGGGACCAGGGCTTGCAGGTGACCTCTTGATGGTCCACTGCCAGGGCAGAACGTTCCCCTTTGCCTGGAGTTGAGGGTCCAGAGACCTCCCAGGACAGACGTCGGCACTGGCCCAGGCCTGTCCTGGAAGTCAGTGACTTCACTGGGTGGGGACCAGGCGCTGCCTGGGGCAGTGGGTCCTGGGGAGTGAGAAGGGCAGGCCCAAGGCAGCCCCCAGCTGCAGGAGAGCTGGACAGCGGCCCCAGGAAACAGCCAGGGTGCACCTAGGCCTGCGTGTGGCCCTCTCAGTGGGCTTCCTCGCCTCCTCGGAGGGGTCAGTTGCTTCCTCCTGGATGTCCCGGGAGCCCCACTGTCAGCTGCACTGACCCTTGGTAAGTTCTCCTGGGACTCAGAGGTGGTGGCCTCCCTGCTGAGGCTGAGGGAGAGCTGCATCCGTGCGGGAAGAGACAGCTGTGAGTTTTGCACCTGCGAGCTGGGGCGGCAGCCCTGCGGGGGCCCAGTGAGCACCCAGGAGGGCTGGTGGCCCCCGAGGCCGCCCTGCTGAGCTCCTGGGGTGGCCGCCGGCCAGCTCAGCTCTGTGCTCCTCTGCAGCCACGAGCGGGAAGAAGCAGGCAGCCAAGTCGAAGGAGGAGTTAGCTCAGGAAAAGAAGAAGGAGTTAGAGAAGCGGCTGCAGGACGTGAGCGGGCAGCTGAGCAACAACAAGAAGCCGGCCAAGAAAGGTACTTGTCTGCGGGCAGCACAGCTGCCCCCGCTTCCCTCGCTTGCCTCTGCTCCGAGGGGCGGGGCGGAGTGGGTGTGGAGGTGGGTGGGGTTGGGGCGTGGCAGAGGGCGTGGCTGGCAGGTGGGGCGGGGTGTGGGCGGGGCATGGGCTGCAGACCCAGCGTTCAGTCTGGGGCTTCAGCTGGGGAGCCGCGTGCCCTTAGATGACGCTCTTGACACCCTGAAACCCCAAGTCCTTTGGGTCTCCCTCCTGCAGGGAGGTTGAGCCCATGGGCGGCGTGTGTGAGAGTTCCCCCTGCCAGAACTGCCCAGCACCCCCACAGAGGACTTTCTGGAAGGGCCTAGCTATGGTCTTTGCGGGTGGACCCCGTGGCTTGAGAGGGACTGGAGTCCTGACCCCTGGCATCAGGCTTTCTGGCTGTCCCCAAGCAGGAGAGCCGTTCCAACTCCCTGCACGGAGGGCTCTTACTTTAGGTGAGCAGGTGATTTGGCTGCTGCTCTCGTTCCTCTGGAGCCACGAGAGAGGGCAGATCCCATTTTCCCAGCTCCAGGTAGTGAGCGGTCAGAGTCCACAGCCACGGGGTAGCTGGATGCTGGGCCCTGCCTGCTCCAAGCAGGGAGGGTCCCCCTCTGGTTTCCCCTGGGAAGGGCAGAGTAGGTGCCTGTCTTCAAACGGCTGGCCTCCCCCCACGCCGCAGCGGTTCCTCGTGGCGGACTACTTTCGTGTTTTCTAGACTCGTGTATTTCGATAGTTTGTGAGCCTCTGCGCCATTTTTACCCACACTTCCGACTCCAGATGTGTGGGCTTTTGCTCACGCCAGCTCTGCAGTCCCAACTCCAAGTGGGGTCCAGTGATTCAGTTCCTTTCTGACGCTGCTGGCTTAGGGTTAGCCCAGAGCCCACAGGTGGGAGGCTCTCCCCCACGAGACCACCCTTCTCCCAGACGCCAGCTGCAAGTCCCTGGCCCGCCTTACCACTGACCAGCAGGCTGTGCACAGGGGCTCCCATGACCCTCTGCTCAGACCTAATGCTTGCTAGGAAGCACTTGTACTTGCCACGTACTGCGTTGTCAGGAGCAGCAAATGGAAGAGGCGCAGGGAGAGGCATGGTGGGGTGTGCAGCCTCCCTCCCCTCTCTGGGCATGCCACCCTCCCCGCACATCTGCGTGCCCCTGAGCCCAGAAGCTCAGCATCGAGAGTGTCCTGGTGCTCCATCTCCCGCAGCCTCTCTGCCCGCAGCTCCCAGCCCCAACCCCGCGGTTTTCCTGGTGACCGGCCATCCCGAGTCACTCGTGAGCCTAAACTCAGGTGTGAGCCACAGGGGGCTCCCTGTAAATAAGCAGACATTCTGCTCACTCCGGGGATGCCAGGGGTTCTCGGAGCGCTGCGCCTGGAGCCCGGACAAAGGCCCGACACATTTCTTTACCGTCCAGTACCCTCATGAGTGCAGGCTTGCGTCCCACCGAACCTCTGTTAATGCTGGTGGAGCGACTGGGTGTGGAAACGGGGGGGCCGAGGCTCGCGACGTGTCGGTGGTGGCTCCGAAGAGCTTGGCCGGCGAGCGCGGGGCTGCGTGGGGGCGCGCTTCTCACCTACCGCGTCTCCCCCAGAGAAGGCGGGCTCCGCGCCCTCGGGAGGGCCGTCCCGGCTCAGCAGCAGCAGCTCCTCCGGGTCCGGGAGCAGCAGTTCCAGCGGATCCAGCTCGGACAGCAGCGACTCGGAGTGAGCTCTGCACTCACACAACAGAACCCGCGACGTCGCCCACGCCGAAACTCTGCAGTGTGCCCTTCTCTGGTTAATATACTACTTTCGTTCCACGGTGTGCAGGTTTCTTTTTAACTCAGTGTTACGGTATCTTCCAGTTTTTGCTTTAATAGGTCAAAGATCTTTCTCGTGTGTCCGTGAGGCTTTATGAGCAGGGGTGAGACCACGTAAAGTCCTTTCCTCGTAACTGAGTTTAGTTGCTTGGAGATGGCAACTTCCAACGCTGACCTGGTGACCGTAGAAAACCGTGTCAGATGGGATCTGAAGTTTCTTGCAAAAACCCCTTTCTTAGGCCCGACCTGGTCTGTAGCTCCAGAAAGAATTGTTGGAAAGGAAGTTTCTCTGAGATGGTACCATACTGAAGGCTGTCAGCTTTGCGAATAGGTGTTGTCTCTGCCCTTCGACTCCCCGCGCTCAGCCCTGCTGCGGCCAGGCTTGCTTCTTGCTGCGGGGGCGGAAGGTTGGGCGGCGGGGCCCGTGGGCTCCAGTCCGGGCTTCTGCAGGGGAAGGTTGGGGAGAGGCAGGTGGGCGCAGAGGGAGGGGCGTCAGGAGCTCCCGGGAGGGAACACGGGGGCCGCCTGTGCCACGCGCAGCTTTCCATACACTGAAACTTTTACCTCAACTTAAAAAAAAAGGAAAAAAAAAAAAAAAAAATCAAAAAAAAAAAAAAAAAAAGGAGACTTTTTTTGTAAGGTTCAATTTTCTACGAAAGTCCAGCCCCATGTGTGTCCCCAACCCGTGAGCTGCCGGTGCCGCACACTCTGGAGACCTTTCCCCGGTTTCGTGTATATAGGAACACTTTATTTATTAACATCATTGGTCGTTTTTTTTAAAAAAAGAAAAACAAAACTGCTAAAGAAATGCATTAAAAAAAAAAAAAAAAAGCAGACACGCACACACAGGCCTTTTATGTGGTTGGAAGGAGAGCCCCAGACCCTGCCCGGATGGCGGACTGTGACCTCCAGGTGCTGGCGTCCCGCCACCTGTGCCGGTGCTCAATCGCGCCTGCGCGCTCGCCCTTCCCCGCCGGCCCCGCGGCCCGTGTCTGTCTCCGTGTGCGCGCGCGGGGTCCAGACGCACAGGCACAGACAACTTCCAGCCGCAGCACATGCTCAGTCTTCGTTTTGTGTGTCGAGTTCTTTTGTACTCACTTCTGGTCTCTTTAGGACTGTTTTAAAAGAAATCAATTTAGGGAACCCCAGTTATATAATATAAACTTTGTAATCTGAAAGAAAAAAATGTATAGTAAATCTAAGTCTTGATTTTTAACTTTCTATTGTAAAAAAATAATAATAATAATATACAGAGTTTAACAGAAGGTTATGTTTTGGTTTTGTTTTTTTCCAGAGGCTGCCCTGCGGCCTTTGGGTACAGGGACACTGACCGCCTGAACTCAGAGCATTGTGGCTTCGGCCACGAGTCCTGGGGGCCGGCCGGCCAGTCCCCCTCCCCCCCACGGGGCACCCCTCACCTCCCAGCCCCGAGGGCAGGAGCAGTGGCCTGGCCAGGCTCTCCCCAGGGGCAGGAGGAGCCTCTGGCCCTCCCTCAGCCACAGGAGGCTTTGCTCCCAGAAGACCACTCCAGGCTCCCTGCTCAAGCATTTTCCCGTTAGCACAGAAATGACTGAGATAGGGCCTTCTCCCAGACCTTCCTGGGAGGACTTCCTGGAGGTGGGTGCTGGGGGCAGAGCTGGCCTTGGGTCTGGTGGTGAGTTTCCAGGTGGACGGGGGGAACTGGTCATCGGTGTCCAAGTAGGGGGCGCAGTCTTTACAAATTCTTAAAATGAAATCAGGTTCCCCCGGCCCTTAACGGTCACAGGTGCCCTTGCTGGACGTGGAACTGATGAGGCGGTCGGTGGGTGGCGGGTTACCATGTTTCTTATCTGCTGGTGATTCTGACGCTTGGTGAGTTTTGAGCCAGTTTGTTAAACTTTTCATTAAGTTTTGTTTATAATAAAAATATATGTGGATTTTTCAACTTGCCATTTTTTAGAGTTACCCTTGTGTTTCAAAGATGTTTTTCTAAGCAGATCTGTAACAGAATATTTAAACTAGGACTTTAATACGTGACACGATGGACGGCAAAGCGGGCTCTCGCTGGCCACGGGCAGCAAGCATGCCTCCCCGAGCAGGGGGTGCCGGGCCATGCGTGGGGGGCTCCTGGGGAGCACCTGTCCGGCTGCGGGCGTAGTGGGGGCGGTCACCTGCGTGAGCCCGGCACAGTGGAAGCATTTCAGATCGCTTCACTGTCCGCTGGCTCTGCGGGAGACATGGGTTCCAGAACAACTCTGCCCCTCTCCCCTGCCCCTAGTGAGGCCACCGGCCACCACGGCGCAGAGGGCTGCCGGCTGTCGGAGCAGTGTAGTTCGATGGTGCTGGTTTCTTAGGGCTTTCTGTGCAGGCTTCAAAGCCGATGTCTCTTCCGAGTTCAGGTGAACGTCCTCAGTCCCCTCGAGGTCAGCCTGTGGGCCTTTGCCGTCTCCACGTCTCTGTGCTGGGGAGACCGCAGTCGGACAGGCCGGGCTCTTGAGGCACGGAGAACCCGAGGGCGGCTTTCACGGCCTCTTCCCGAGGGAGAAGGAACCGTGCGGTTAGCAGGCTGGTCTCATGGGAGCCCCAGAGGCCCAGGGGACAGAGACTCCTGCTCGAGATGGGCGGTGTCATCTTGCGTACAAACTGTAAGATATGTTTTCTTTTCGTTTCTCTTTTTGTTCTTAAGCAACATCACGTCTGTGACAGCTCTCTGGGGAAACACCCCCTGGAGAAAGGATGCGTTCCCCCCAAGTGTAGCCTGTCCCTCAATACTGACATCACGCTTCCAGAAGTTTTTCTTTTTTATATTTAAAATGTTACTTTTCTGTATGATGTGCATGCAAGTTTACGGTAACTTTTCTTACTTTTTAGTGCCGTTTCTAGTATATTCCTGTAAATGTCAGTTACTGAAAATTGAGTCCAATGTAAGTAGTTTTAGCTCGTTTATTGCAATGCTGGCCTCAACACAACAGAATAAAAATGGTAGAAAGTACTCTTTGATGTTTCTGGTAATCATAGACCCTTCTCCTGGGGCATTTGTTTTGTTTTCATAATAAAACCAAAAAAAAAAAAAAAAGGGGCCCGTGTGTGCCTTTGCTTGTGCTTTCGGGCGGCTCCCGGCCTCGCAGACGCGCGTGTGGAGGTGTCGCGAAGGCCGCCCGCTGCCCTCAGGGGTTCCTCGTGGCTCACACCCTGGGACGTTCAGCCGCTGAAGCAGCCGAGCTCCTCAGCCTGGGCAGGAGGGCACCAGGATTTGGGGGACATCACCGTAGCCTTTCTCTTCCCCTGAATGGCCTCTAGAACAAGCAGCCGTCTTTGTAGAAGCACAGCCTAGGTCACACTGGGTCTCACTCGCTGTTCCCTCCTCCCTGTGCAGATGCCTCCCCTGGCACTCCGGCTGCGTGGGGGTTGGTTGCAGGGCGGGTTGCCGGCGGCAGGCAGCAGACACTGTCCTGCGGGCACAGTCGCCTGTCTGCTGGAGTTTTCCAGCACTCCGTAGAGCCCAGCAGAGGAGAGGCTTCTGCAAGGAATGGACGGCAGATGGGTGCTCTGATACTGTTTTTTGAGCAGTCGTGGCTGTTAGCGCCTGTCTCGACAGCACCCTCCCTCCCACCCCCCGGCTGTCAGCAGGCGCACCCTTCCAGCATCCTCTTAGCACGTGCCATCCTTGTCCGGACTCTTACCCCCTTTCATCTAGGCTGACCTCCCTAAGGACGGGGACTGGGCTGTGTCCACCTCCGTGGCCCCAGTCCCGGCCTGGGAAACCAGCCGCAGGGCTTCCTTCCAACAGATGGTGGCTTCCTATGCTCTAAGCAGCTTAGCGCCTGCTGTCCTATGGATGGCCGCTGCATGTCGGTCCCCTGCACACCCTGATCTGTGCAGACACTGGCCGTGGCCAGTGCGGTCTTCCCAGGTGCTCTCCATGCCTGGGGTCGGAGTAACCAGCACCTGTTCTCAGGGTGATCTGAGGCGCGCACCAGTGGCAGGGGCACTCCAGACGAGTCTGCAGTTTGCTTTCTTCCCGAGCAGGACTTACTGAACTGCAAGGACGTCGCGCGAACAGTCTCCTGGGTAATCCCAGTGTCAGGGCGGCCAGACGCAGGCAGGTCTTACTCGGTGGAGACGGGGCAAGCTTTCCTCTTCAACACCAGGAGGAGACTCGGAAAACGTGACTTCAAACCTCCCGACCCATGCAGCGGGAAAGCCTAGGGTCCATGGCTAAGACCAGGCCTCTGGCTGGACATTCGGGGAGCGAACTCTGACCCAGCAGTTCCGCTTCCAGGAGGCTTGCTAAGGAACTTGCACACCCACAAAAAGAACCAGGTCCGACGAAGCCCGGGACACGCTGTGTGTAGGGCGGCCACGGGAGCATCTCGTGAGCTCATGGGAGTGCTGCCAGTCAGACATTCAAAGCATGACGTAGATGTCCGTCTGGACAGCTGGGCAAGGAGAAACCCGCAGGACGAGATGCGCAGTGCCGGCCGTGCCTTTAGAACCCTGCACGACGGCATGCGCAGAGCTGCTGCTCACGGCTGCCTGCGGGGGACGCTCCTGTTCTTCATGGATTTCTGTAACGGGGTTTGTAGCAATCGTGAGATTCTCCTGTTGCAAAAACCTAACCTAAAGCCAACTTACGGTATTATGAACGAACAGATAAGAGTGAAGAAGGAAGGAGTCCCCCAAAGCATATTTATTTAGAAAAATCGGCTTTGACAAAAGATATCCCCACATTTGCAGAGCCGCGCAGACGTCCCTTACAGCCGAAGGCCAGTCCATTGCAAATGCCAAACGGTCCACGTGGGGCCGCCGCAGGGCTGACCGGCCGCCGCCTCTCTGCACGGGGCTGCGAGATCCTGTCAGAAATCTCTGTAAGCAGCTGATGTGAAACTTGGAAATACATCTTGGTTTCCGAACTGTTTTTTGGATGCCTTCGCATGCTTGCCCCCAAGTGTGGAAGCTGGCATAGAAGCTTCTAGAAGCTACTGCAGTGCATCGCACACAATTCCTGTTTTCATCGTCGAAGGCCCTGCTACGAGGCTGCTGCTGGCCCCTTACTCCCACCCGGCCCCGCCCGCTGCGCTTGGCCATACCTGACGCTGGTTCCTTCATCTTTTTTGGTCTGTCCTGTTCTTGACCAGGCAGAAGGCAATCCTGGAGACGACCTAGAAAGTTCTGAAAAGGTCTGGAGCCAGGGTTGTCCGTCTTGCTTGGGCCTCTTGGAAACATAAGAGAAAAGCCACATCTAGCTGTGTCCCCACCCGGGCCTTGTCCCCAGTGCTGGCAGGGCTGCCACTGAGCCCGGGAGCCAGGTCCGCTGCTCGCGTGGTATGTGGAGAGGCCTCAGGAGCCCCTGCGAGCATTCTTGGGTTCTGGAAGCACAAGTGGGTCTCCTTGTTCACTGTCCAGAACCTCCCAGTAAGGCCTGGGGACCACCAAGGCCACTCACTGAGTGCAGCACGGCCTGATCTCCGCCCAGCTCAGCGCCTGGGCCCAGGGCGTCCCACAGAAACTACATGATGGTACAGAACTTGGATCGGCCTGTGTCCCGAGAGACTCCGAGCTTGTGTCTGTCCCGGACCAGGATGGCCTCGTTTCCGTACTGTGAGTACCACATGCTACGGCTCCTGCTCAGGTAGGTCCCGGGGGGTCCCGATTCCAGCTGTTGTTGCTGCTGCTGCCAGATGAGCAAGGACACGTCCCGGTACCGCAGCCGGGCGTAGCTTTCGGACAGAGCTTTCTCTGCCAGCGGCACACGGCCGCTCATCACTGGTCGGCAGCTCCCCACTCCTGGGTGCCTGCGCGCCAGGCCTCTCTGAGCCAGTCGTCGGCGTGGACGGCCGCACACTGCTCACTATGGACACTCACCAGCCGCCTTGTGAGCTGCTGGGGCTGAGGACCCCTTATTTAACTCAGTGCTAAAAACTACGGACTCAGGCCAGGTGTAGGCAACACCTTCAGGAGCGCGGCATTGCAAGGGAAGTGGAGAGGAGCCTAGGGCGCCGTGGAGTCATCCAAGGACCCCTGAGCAGTGCAGTGGCACCCTGGTCCCCGCTTTATCAGACGAGCGGCTGCCAAGGGCGAGATTCCCACCCGGGGGCCCCTGGCCAGGTGTGGGCTGTGATTCCAACACCACAGCCCGGCCCACTCAACTGGAACCAATGCATCTGGTGCCCTGAATGCAAGGACATCGCACAGCTGGACAGATGTTGACCTCTGTCTCCATAACTGCCCGCTCAGATGCAAGCCTCCGTCGGCTTCCGGCACCACGAGGCCGCTCTGATGGAGCCAGCGTCCGTTCAGTCCTGCGTCCTCCGCGCTCACCCAGCTGACGCTACAAAGAAATGAACACGCTGTCAGGTGCGGGGAGACGGCCCAGCAGCGAGGGGAGGCTTTGCGCGCCCAGTCTCGGCTCTTTGGGGATCACAGCCTCCAGCCAAGCTACTAGCACCTGGCACAACCTCCCCTGCTGTCCCGCGACCCAGACTGTGAGCCTGCGTTTAAGAGGCAGACCTGTGACCCCTCCCAGTGCCTTTATGGACGAACGGGGGTCCTGGGGGAGCCGTCTGTGGGCGCGCCAGTGTCGAGATCTAGGAAATGAAGTCCCAAGAACCTGAGCGGGCGCAGGTTTCGGGACCGGCCCAGCAAGCGCCCGGCGGGAGAGCGGGTTTGCTGAGGCTGCTGAAGGGGGCTCAGGACTCACCGGGCCACCAGGGCCCTTTCTGCTTCAGGCAGCCAGAGGCCCCTGGGCGGACAGGGGGAATGGACAGGAAATGATGCGGAAACCAAGCACGAAGCATCCACTAACCACCCCCCATGCTTTCCCAGGCTGCAGGATTTCTGCACGCCCCGTGCTCTGGTCACGCAGCCGCCGGTGGCTGCCACAGGTTCTCCCCAAGTCGCCGGGCCTGAGCCCAGGAGCCCGTCGGGGCACCTCTGGGTCCTCCACCTACGGCCGCCTCGTGCCCGCGCTCTCCCTGTCACCCTGCCCACGTCTCCCATCGCCACCTGCGCCCATCGCCTCGCGCCCCAGTCCCCGCGCCCCCGTCGCAGACCCACTCCCCCCACCGCCGCCCTCTCCCGCTGCCTCCCGCGCTCCAGGGCCTCCCGTCCCCCCACGCCCCTCACCGCCGCCGCCCCCCCACCGCCCTCCCTCTCCTCCGTCTCCCGCCCCCTCATCTCCGTCGCCCCCATCGCCTCCGCCCCCGCCTCCCGCCCCCAGCCGCACGCCGGCGCCCAGTCACCCGCGCGGAGGGGCCTCGGGGGGCCTCGGGGACGCGCCGGCGGCGGGGCGGGGCGGGGCGGGGGCCGCGTTTCCATGGCAGCGCCGCAGGCATGCACAGCCGAGCGCCGAGCAGGCAGGCGGGCGACACGATCCCGGGGCGCCGGAGCGGCCGCGTCCCCGCCCCGCCCCGACCGCGGTTTCGCCCTCCCGCGGGCGGCTTCGGCCGCGCTGCAGCTTCTGCTCCCCGCGTCCGCGCTCCCAGTAACCCGCAGGCCTCGGAACACGATGGTGCGGGAGGGGCCGGCGGGCGGGGGTGTCGGGGCACCGGACGGGCACTGGCGTCGCGGGCCGTGATCAATCACCGAGTCCGTCTACAGAAAGTAGCGGAGGAACAATCACGTTCGTCCCTTCGGGCTCTCGAAATGACGTCCTGGGCCCCCGTCCCCCCGCTGTCCCCGAGGGCGCCGCGCCCTCCCGGCTCGCCAGTAGCGCCCTCCCGGGGCCTCCGCGCTGCCCTCGCCGGCTGATGCGCCGACGCGAAAGACGGTCGGGAAGCGGGTCCACGGGCGCTGCCCCTGCCCGCGCTGCCCTCGCGCCCGCCGGAGCACCCCGCCCCCCGCACACGCAGGTCTGCGCCCGCCCGGCCAGCGCGGCCTGCACCCGCGCGGACGTTCAGCAAACGGCGGGTCCGGGAGTCAGACCCCGGCAAGGCCGGCCCACGCGCGGCGGGGAAGCGTGACCGCGGGGAAGCGGCCGCTTGTCATCGCGAAGAGACGTGTTTCTAGGTTTCTCTTGGGCCAAGGAGGGACGCAACGGAACGCGGGTGAAAATGCAGGAGCGCGTGGGCTGCTCCGACGCGGCGCGGGCAAGGACACCCGGGCGGCGCGCACCGGGGTGCGGAAACTCCCAGCTGTTTGCAGCCGCTCGGCCACGCTCAAACTTTCCTGAATTAAACGTTTATTCTAAAAGTGGAAGAAACGTTAACGAACTGGAGTTAAAAAATAAACAGGCGAAAAGGACGGTCACAGAGATGAGAGGAAATTGGCAGTCTTGTGTCATTGATAAGGGACGTAGGGCCCAGGTGGAGGACAGAAGTCCCACCAGTGAGCGGCCGGGAGAGGAGTTAACAGAAGGGGTCCTCGGGAGGCGCAGAGTGGTCAACGAGGTAACGTCTGGAGGGCCCCCTAAGTTCCAACTGCCGGAAGCAACTAGGGCCTCAAAGCTCAAGGAGCAAAGGGGGGTCCTATTACTGAAAGAAATAGGGAGACTCTACGAGAGCTTGGGAGCTCGGAGGAGGCGGAGCGTGGAGCTGAAACGCAGACTTCTGGGGAGGGAGCACCAGCAGCTTGAGCTGGTGTCTGCGCTGACAGCCCTAGCAGCCCAGGCACAGACCCCAGGGAAGGGACGCCAGCCAGCAGCTGCCTCCGAGTGGAGGAAACATGGTAAAGTGGATTTTGTGCTTGGGAAAACCAAGACTGGATGCAGCAGCTGCTTCAGGAAAAACAAAACAAACCCATGAAGAATCTTTGCTGGGGGCGTGCACGCTGGCAAGAAGCCCAGAGGAAGCAGAGAGGAAGGAGCACACTTGCCTCCGTCCTCCCGTTCCCAGTCTGTCTCCCAGAGCTTACCAGGAAGACGCTGGCAAAGGGGGAAATGAGGTTTGCAGAGTCCTGGTGGGAGCATCACAAAGCAGAGTGGAAAGGATGTTTGGATCACGTTTAACATAAGGGCTGCAGGTGACAGGCCAAAACTTGCAGACGGGTGTAGTCCCGCCCTTTGTTCCTTCAGCTGCTGTACACACATTCTATGCATAGTGGAACTCCATACAACAGAAGCAAAACCCCCAAACCTAGCTCTACTAAGAGCCTGAGATGATGCCACTCTCTTTCATACTAGAGTGAGACAGTCTGGCCCCTGCCCATTTGGAGGAGATACAATGTCCCAACAGATCTTTCGGTTGGGTCTCCTTCCCTCTGAATATCCTCCCTGAAACAAAGTTGCAAAGTTCACTTCCAACAATAGATCCTGAAAATAACAAGGGGCATGAGCCGGTTAGGGGGAGGGGAGAGAAGCATGGAGAGCTGTCACCTGCTTGGTGCTGCACCGTCTTTGTCCAAGACTGCTCTGCCCTCAGCAGCATCTCAGCTAGGCGAGGTTTCTTTAACTACTGGGCGACTTACACCTTCATTCCCAAAGGGCATGAACCTTTAACGTTCTTACTTATTTATTTTGTGGTAGCTTTCTATTAACTTTTACTTTGGGCGGCAGAAATGCTTAACTGCTGGCGTGCCTGGGGGGTTCAGTGGGTTAAGTCCTGGGATCGAGCCCCACATCGGGCTCTCTGCTCAGTGGGGAGCCTGTTTCCCCCCTCTCTCTGCCTGCCTCTCTGCCTGCTTGTGATCTCTGTCAAATGAATAAATAAAATCTTTAAAAAAAAAAAAAAGCACAGTGAAGCCTTATTAGAGGTCAGAGGAGCACTGCCCTTTGTGCCCTTTGGGTCCTGGAGACCAGCAGTGTGGCCGTGGGGGGACAGCTCCTTGTGTCTGTCTCTGGTTCAAAGCACACACCTGAATCTGTGAACGGGGACCTCAAACTTCCATGGCGTTGCTCCCAAGTGGTGCTCTAACCGTGTCCTTGGTGGGCCACCCTGCTCATTAGTAGGCGGGCACTTCTGGGGGGTGGAGTGTAGGTGCGACCAGTGAATTCCACGAGCGCGAGCCCACTATTTGGCCTTCTTCTGTTCAGGAATGAGCTCAGGAGCGCTGTTGTGTGGGAAACATGATGGCCAGCAAGGCCCTGCCCAGCTCCACGGATAAGGACAGTTGTGCTGGCAGGAGAATGAACGGCAGCAAAAGCCAATCCACATCGGGAATCAGTATCTATTCCAGCGAGACGGATGGAACTCCTGTCCCCTCCACGATAGACCGGTCCAGTGTAGTAAGCCTGTCACCGCTTGGCTGGCTGGCCCTGTGTAATGGCTTCATAAGGAGGGTCCCGCGCTGACCTTGGCTATTGGCGGATGAGCACCTCCCCCCCCGCAGTGGCACTGCGCAGATCAGCTCTGGTGGTGGAGGTCGGTGGCGTGGTCTCAGCTGCACCTCCATCCCTCCCGCTGTTGCACATCTCACGTCCAGGATATGGAACGAGCTCCTGCGATTTAATAAGAAAAGGAGATGAGCCAACAGTTTAAAAAAAAAAAAAGTAATCAAGAAAATCCAAATTAAGGGGTGCCCGGCTGGCTCAGTCAGTGGAGCGTGACTCTCGATCTCGGGGTTGTGAGTTTGAGCCCGACGTTGGGTGGAGAGATGACTTAAAAATAAAATCTTAAAAAAAAAAGAAGAAGAAGAAGAAGAAGAAGAAATCCAAATGAAGATCACAGTGTGAAACCACCCGTATCCACAGGAATGTCTAAGAGCAAATGCGACTGACCCATTCGCGTGCCGGTGACGCCAGCGGCGTGGACAGCGCGAGTGACCCACACTGCCTGTGCGCACCGACACAACCCTGGGGTCCGGGAACTGCCATCCAGCCGTTCCACTCCCGGGGGCCCACCCAGGGAAGCCGCGGGCATCTGTGCCCACCAGGAAGTTTGCGCACAGCAGCCGGGAGCCTTCAGAGCTTAAAACTAGAACCTGTCCGGCGTCCTGCTCTCAGACACAGGGAAAGACTCCCTAGACACCGAGGAGTCCCGTACTACGCAGCCCTGACCATGAATGAGCCGTAGTCCATGCGGACCCACGAACGAGTCCCAGAAGCGTAACCATGGAGGGCAAAGAAGCCAGCCCACACCCTAAAACACTCTACTGAATGATTCCGCTTATGCAACATTCAGAAAGAGGCACTAATTATAGCCTTTCGGGTTGCATATTTCGATGGTAAAAGCACACACACACACACACACAAAGTGAGTGAGCCGTGCAGATGCCAGCTTGTAGGGGGAGGGAGAGGAGAGCACAGAGCAAAGGCTGAGGACCACGGGGTCGCCTCCAAGCGCTGTCTCTTGACCCGGGGCTGGTTACTGACGGTCTTCTACTATAATGCTGCCCTAAGCCGCACAATGCCTCTGGGCGCATCCCCGCATGTCATATCTCAGAGAAGGTTTTTCGAAGGAAGCTAATTATAGATGGTGAGGAAACAGACACCAGCTAAGGCCAGATGTCACATTCTCCCACCTACAAACACGCTGGTGTTTTCATCTGTCACCGCCATGGCAGATCACATCTCCGGTGGCAATCACTCATCGCTCCCAGACGTTTGCTCAGTGGTCATAGAGCTCCCAGGTGATCTGAGAAGTGCCATGACGTATTTAATCTGTTTGAAACAGGATCTGAACATTTGGCTGCATTAATTTGGCTGCCTGTCTCTTAACTTCTCTCTTCCTCCATAACGCCTTCACTGCGGCGATTGCCTCCTTACCCTGTAACCGTGGAAGAAGCCGGGTCCCATGTTCTGTGGGCGAATCCGGGTTCTGGATTTGGCCAACCCTGAGAACAAGACCTGGGCTGAGATCAACAGTCAGACGCTTAACCAACGAGCCTCCCAGGTGCCCCTGTCTTTCAGTATTAAGATGGACCAGGGGCTTGGGGTCTCAGCAGCCTGGGCTGCGCCTCCCAGATTTCTCCATCCCTTGCACACAGGATAATGGTAACCTGCCACCACGGATCATTAAGGTTGGAAATCGGTGATTCTCTGATTCTAACTTTACTTCTGGAATTCTTCCACAAGAACGAGCTTTCTTCCTCAACTGTTTGGCTGTCTTGAAATATGGTTCAAATGGGAAATGCCAAATAAATGCCTTCTTCTTTTTCTTCTTTCCCTTTACCTGGCAGTTTTCAGAAGAATGGGGGTGATGCTCTACCAGCCTCCAAAGGGAATTTTTAAAAAGCAGGGTTTTGGGTTTTTTTAAATAGCAGTATGACTTCATGAATTTCTATTCAATATCTTTCGACCAGTTGCACTCATACTGGGTTTGAGGCTCAAGCTTTCCCACACGTGGGGCGCCTGGCTGGCTCAGTCCTTAGGTGTCTGCTTTCGGCTCAAGTCATGATCCCAGGGTCCTGGGATCGAGCCCCGCATCAGGCTACCTGCTGAGTGGGAAGCCTGCTTCTCCCTCTCCCACTCCCCCTGCTTGTGTTTTCTCTCTCACTATCTCTCTCTTTGTCAAATAAGTAAATAAAATCTTAAAAAAAAAAATGGGGCACCTGGGTGGCTCCGTGGGTTAAAGCCTCTGTCTTTGGCTCAGGTCATGATCTCAGGGTCCTGGGATCGAGCCCCACATCAGGCTCTCTGCTCAGTGAGGATCCTGCTTCCCCTTCTCTCTCTGCCTGCCTCTCTGCCTACCTGTGATCTCTGTCTGTCAAATAAATAAATAAAATCTTAAAAAAAAAAAAAAGATTTCCCCCACGTGACCAGGAGGAAACCCAGCTGCTGGCAGGATCTCACTCTCCCTAGAAGCTCTGGGGGAGTCTGTTCCATGCTTCGGTGGCCCCCAGTATGCTCTGCCTTCCGTGGCCGTGGCCGTGGCCATATCACCCGGATGGCCGCCTCAGCCTTCACATGGCCTCTCCCTCCTGTGTGTCTCTAATAAGGACGCTTGCCACCAGATTTCGGTCCCAGTTAATCCAGGATGATCTCCTCATGTCCAGATTGTCAGTTAGTTACACCAAAGATCCCTCCCGAACCTTTTTGGAAAGAGAGAGAGAGAGAGAGAGAGAGCACGCCATCGGGGGCAGGGGAGGGGCAGAGGGAGAGAGAGAATCTCAAGCAGGCGCCACACCCAGTGCTGAGCCTGACATGGGGCTCGATCTCACGACCCCGAGATCGTGACCTGAGCTGGAACCAAGAGCCAGACACGTCACCAATGGAGCCACTCAGCACTCAAAGGCCCCCGTTGTGAATAAGGTCAGGGGCCTCAGGGACTGGATGTGGACATATCTTTTGGGGCTCCACCACGCAGTCCGCTCTAAACCCTAAACCGGAAATTGGTGCAGGAAAAATGGAGGTGATGTGGGATGGGCTATTTGGTCAGGCTGTGGCTCAAAGCAATGCGGATACAGCTTGTCTTAGCGAACAGGACAGAGGAGGCCACAGCTACACACGCTGGCTCCTGTGGCCACCCGGGGTGCCGAGCTCTGGGAAAGGCTCTGCAGGACCAAGGGACCGTGCCCCAAAGCAGTGAATGGCCATGGTGCGTGACACTTCCAAAGGGACTTTTCAAGGAAGAAAATAAAAAGCCAAAATTCCTCCATTTTAGTCCAAGACAGAGACCGCTAGCCCGAGGCTGCCGGATGCCGTCGGCCGGAAGCAGACGTGTGAGGTCTCTGGGGAGACAGGGGAGAGGCTGGCTGGCCTTCGGCACGGAGCGTGGCCATTTCTGCCAGCCCAGAGGTTCCAGAGGGAGCCCGGGGACCGGGGCCGAGTTTGCAGTGGGTCGCCCCAGCTGTCCCACCCCCAAGGCGCTTGGCCCCAGTCCTCCCAGTCAGGCCCCACTCCTGACATGGGAGACCTGTGGGAGAACTCCGCCTTCCCTGGAGGCCCTCCTCTCGCTCTGCCTTACAGCAACAGGGCCGCCGGCCTCCTTATCTGTGGTTTGAATCGCTGCTCCAGCCATGGCCTTGAGTGGGCAGCCGACCCACTCCACGGTCCGTCGACTTCCTCCAGCTCCTTCCCAGCCACCTACATCCACTGCTGGGGTTCTGGTTGTGGCTCTCACCCCGGCTTTGGAGCAGCTGAGTTCCTGCACCCCCAGGACATTTTCTTCCCATAGGTGTCTGTCCCATCCCGGTTCACCACCAGAGAAAGTTCTAGAGCTCGCTCCCCTGTGCCAGGAACTCTCAGGACAGCACTCAGTGCCAGTATGGGGGGCTCAGATTGCTGGGGCAATCCGGTCCATACTAGCACGCTAGAGTCTGCTTCCTGGGACACCTCCAAGCCCCAAGGATGGGTGCAGGGGCGGGGAGCAGGAAAGCCCCAGGTGTGGGGGGAGCACAGTGGAGAGCAGGGTCTGTTTTGCTTGAAATGAAAGGCAGGCGGGGGTGGCTAGGAAGTCGTCAGGCCACTCCTGGCCCCGGGCTTGGAGATGCTATTGTGCCTCTCTGGCCATGGAGGGAGGAGCTGGGCACAGCTGGGCCTGCCTGGCTGGCACCTGTGGGTGCAAGGACCTGTCACGACGGCGACAACAAGGAAAATCAAGGGTCTGGGCCCCAGTAGCTGAGGTGAGCGCGGGTCATGATGTCACATGCTGCCCAGACGTGATGGACAGTGAAGACTTTAACCTGTGTCTTGACTCTGGAGGGTGGGCAGAGAGGAGGCATCAGGCCAGGGGCGGGAGAGAAGGTGAGTCTTTCTGAGACCTCCCTCCCGAGGGTGTTAATCCCGGGGCCAGGTACATCCTCCCCCTGGGGACAAGCCACGTGCTGGGTGGGTGCTCAGGAACTGTTTGCTGGATGGGTGGGTGGATGGTGGGTGGGGAGAGGGAGAGATGGGTGGTGGACAATGGATGATGGTGAGCGGGTGGGTGCGTGAGTGGGTGGTGGGTGGGTGGATGGCTGGTGGTGGCTGGATGAAGGGATGAGTTCATGCCGGGTGCTGTGCTGGGTACTGGTAGGAGCATGAAGGAGGGGACCCCACAAGCCAGACCCAGAGGAGCCCACAGTCCACCCACACCCAGGAGGACATCTCCAAATGAAGCGGGACTGAGGAGGCAGGAGATGACCCCTGAGGGAGGGGATGGTGGAGATGGGATCCAGGAAGCATGCATGTCATGAGCCGACCAGGCTCCCCGGGGCCCACGGCTGGAGACGCTTGTGGTGGGCTGGGGGTGGGGCAGTTCAAAATTACAAACGCCTAAGTCTATGGCTGGGGTTTGGGGCGGTGGTTAGGAGGGGGGCACAGATTAGACTGAGGGGCTCTAACGGGGGCAGGGGGCTTTGGAAATTGTGCCCGGGAGGCTGGTTGTGCGCAGAAGGCAGGGGGAGCCAAGGGGGTTTTCGTTTGTTTTTAGGAATAATAGCTTTATTGAGACATAATTCTGTGCAACACCCTCTCCCATTTAAAGGGCACAGGGTCATAGCTTTTAGTCCACTCGCAGAGTTGGACAACCACCGCCAGTCAATTTTAGAGCATTCTCATCACCCCTCCAAGGACCCCCGTAGCCACAGGGGGTCGGTCACTCAGCATTTCCCATGGCCCCAGCCCCAGACAACCACTGACCAACACCCACTGTGTCTGGACTTGGCCGTGGCGGACGTTTCCTGTATGTGGGGTCATGTAACACGTGGCTTTTTGGGGCTGGCTTCTCCCACGGAGCGTGATGTGTCCTAGCTTCATCCTCGCTGGGGCACACGCGGGGACCTCTGTCCTCTGGCCGTGCGTGTTGTGGTGCTGTATCCGTGCCATAATTTAAACCACTGGGTGTGACACGTGAGTGCTCAGCACAGGGGCATGGGGCACGTTTCTGCTGCTGTCTCCGGAACTTTCTCATCTTGCACACGGACCCCCATCCCTCCCCCAGCCCCTGGCGCCCACCGTGCTCATTCCTGTCCACGGATTTATGGATTCAGGGCACCTCGTACGAATGGAGTCCTACAGCATGTAACCTTGAGTGTCTGGCTTTTTCCACTCGGCCTGAGGTTCTAGAAGTTGGTCCCTGCTGTAGCGTGTGTCAGAACAGCGCCCCTCTTGACGGCTGAGTAATGTCCTGTGGTATGGATGCACACACGTGCTAGCCACTCACCTGTCGGGGGACGTGTGGGCTGTGTCCACCCTTTGGTGACTGGGACTAGTGCTGCTGCGCACACGGGTGTGCAAGTTTTCCTGTGGACACAGGGTGGATTTTGAGCAGCGGGGAGTCTCGCGGGTTCGAAGGGTCCCTCCCGCTGGGGTCGGGTGGAAGAGAGAGGTCAGGTGCAGGGGTCAGGTGCCAAAGACAGACCGGAAAGACGTGGTCAAGCCTCGGGGCGGTGTGAGGCACAGCCGGTCTCAGCTCCTAGCACACGCACCGGAGCCTGGCTCTTGTGACACGTCTCCCAGGGACAGGCCAGTCTGCCTGGTTCCAAGATGACCTAGAGTCTCCACGCTAGCTGGTCCCTGCGCACCCTGATGGGGTGGGGCCCGCCCCGCATCCCGGAGAGTCCCCCGGGGCGTCTCACGAAGCCCACCTCACAGGGGAGGGAGCTGTAGCTTCCTGTCTCCTGCCGTGTCCCACTGCGCGGGGAGCAGGGCCGGGCTCCGCCCCACCGGTCCGTGCACAAGCCACGCGTGGCCTCTGTGGCTTCACTGCGGCTCCCCCCACTGAGGGATGGAATTCTTACTTGTGGTCCTTGTAATTAACTTACAATTCGATACTCAGTTTCATTTTCTGCAAACTTCTTTTAAAAAATATTTCCTTATTTATTTGACAGAGACACAGTGAGAGAGGGAACAAAGCAGGGGGAGTGGGAGAGGGAGAAGCAGGCTCCCTGTTGAGCAGAGAGCCCGATGCAGGGCTCCATCCCAGGACCCTGGGATCATGACCTGAGCCAAAGGCAGACGCCCAATGACGGAGCCCCCTGGGCGCCCCTGTTTTCGGCAAACTTCTAAGTATATTCGAGACGACTGGATATCGAATCTGCTTTCTCAACAGAGTTTCGCCCGGATGGTGGGTGTGGTCAAGCTGACTCAGGAGGTCAGGGTCAAGGACACGCCCCCGCTGGAAGACTTGGCCGGGAAATTGGCCGGGAAACGGGAATGTAAAACATTGCCTTCCCATGTTTTTAGGTTGATTCCATGCTGAAGTGATAATATTTCAGATATATTGAATTAAATACAACATATTATTAACATGGATTCCACGTACAGTGGGCCGATAGTCAGCTGTGGGGAGGTGTGAAGGGCTCCCCCACCCCGGCCACAGCTCGGGGAACCTTGACATCCTGCCCGCCGAGAGAAGCCAGGTCCGAGGGCGGCACATCGTGGTTGTGTTGATAAGAACCGTCCAGGTCTGGGCTAGGTGGTCTATTGGGGATGACAGCTAACGGGCACGGAGCGCCTTGTGGGGGTTGTTCTAGATTCAGAACATTGTGCTGTGGTCTATGGTGGGGTCTAGCAGGCACCTCCCCTTGCTGTCTTAGTTTCCCGTGAGGGGGTAGGGCTGCAGGAGGGCCAGAGGGGCCCAGGTCCAAGGGCAGCATGAACGTCAGTACAGGCAGCAGACTTTGCCTGGGGCCAGAGTGTCACAGCCGAGCCTGCCGAGAAGCACGTTCAGTGGCAGCAGGCACCCCGGCTCAGCCCTTAGGTCCCATAACCCAGCTGCACGGCGCCCGCATCTTCCCCGCCCCGGCCGGGGTGTCCACCTCCATCCTTCCTGCAGGTGGCCATGAGTGCCCTGATGCGGGCTCCCGCAGAAATCCAGAATCTCCCCCAAATCCCTACTTCTTGGTTTCATGCCTACAAATGGGAAGTCCTGGAGACCCTTCCTCCTTCCTGAGAGTCCGGAGCAGCAGCTTGTCCCCCAGAGCTCACAGCCCCTCTTGAGAGGACCCCCAACAGTGTCCTAGACCAGTCTCAGGTGGGCCATCTGGCAATCAGTCTGGGGTCCAATCCATGGCCTTGCACTTAATTGTGATCGTTGAAACAAGAAGCCGCGTAAAGTCTGTGTTGTGCCTTTTTAAACGTAACGTAAGAAAACCCACACCCAACAACCCAGTGGGGCATAATTTGAGTCCACGGCAGGCCAGATGGTCTTTTTCTACACCTATACTTTCCCAGGAAATGGTGACAGCTGAATTTGCATGATGTAACCACAAATGGAATTTGCAAACTCTGTGTTCATGGGGTTCTGGACATGAGAATAAGTCCCTCACCCAGTCGTGCTGGGGAGAGTCAAAACATCCACTTCCCCTTCCCCCATGGACACAACCTCCTGGAAAGAGGATGTTGGAGGGATGGGGGGGTAGAGGGGTGGAGGGATGGAGGGATGGAGGGAGGGATAGACAGATGTTGGGAGGGATGGAGGGAGAAAGGGTTGGAGGGATAGAAGGAGGGAGGGAGGGATAGACGGATGGATAGAGGGATGGAAGGAGAGATGGATGGAAGGACGGAAGATGAGAGGATAGACAGATGGAGGGAGGGATGGAGGGAGGAGTGGCAGGATGAGTGGGGGATGGAGGGCTGGAAGCAGGGATGGGTGGATGGCTGAGTGCAGGTAGGCGGCCCCCAGCTTCTGTGGAGGCCTTTGCAGAACAAGTCTTGCATGTGTCTGGGACCCTGCCTTATGGAATAGGCCCCCTGAGCCTTGGTCCTGTTGAGGAGAAGCACGGGGACCCTGCAGCAGCTCTGGGCGCTGGCCGGGCAGTCAGGCTGGGAGAGACCTCGGTTGGGTTGCGTGTGGCTCTCCGAGGAGGCTTGTGTGGAAGGGAGAGCTCTCGGGTGTTGGGACGGGCAGAGCGCCCCCCAGCCCCTTCCAGGGCCCAGCGCACCCTGTGAGCAGTGTAGGAAGACGCGCTCTTCCCCTTCCAAGCTCCAGCTGAGGAGGATGCCTCTGTGGGAGTCCGGGGGGCTTTGTGAGGGTAGACTCTCCCTGCGCTGCCACCTGGACCCTTGGAATCAACCAGAAGGGAAAGCAAAGTCCTTGGCTAGAGGCACCGCAGGAGACAGATTCCCTGTTCAGACAGGGATTCAAGCCCGGCAAGTCCTGTGACTTCACCTCCAGGGCGGGTTTGGTCTGAGGGCCTCCCTGCCTCAGGCAGAGCCTGCTGGGCTCGTGGGGTGTCCCCCCACCCCCCCACAGCAGGGCCGCCCTTCCCTGCGCGACTTACTGTCCTGGGAGAGCCCCGGGAGCTGGAAGCCCGGCTCAGCTCCGCTCAGCCTCCACAGGCCTCCTCTCCGGGACGCCCAGGGACTCGACAGCCACCAGGCTCCCGGGAGGTGCCCCCCACCCGCTCCCCCCACTTCAGCCCAGATACAGGGTGTCTCCCAACAGCTACTTTCCAGTCACCTGGATGCTCTTGCCAGACCACCGCCCCGTTTCTGCAATGGGCTGTGTGCGCGTGTTTGGGTGTGTGAGTGTGTGTGGGTGTGTGGGTGTGTGCGCCTTCAAGCCCTGCTTTCCGTTGCTGAGTCAGTCCGTATCTGGGTGTTGCAGACGCTGCAGCACTTTCCCTCCTCCCTCCTCACCCACCCGCCCAAATCAGTCTGCTGAGGAAGGGCGGATAGTCCCGGCGTGGAAACCCCTCCTAGCAGCAGCTGCGGGGCACAGGGGAGGCCTGGCGCTGGGACCGGGCTGGTCATGTGGCCCTCAGGACACGGGGCATCTGTTACGATCACCAGTGTGGTCGGGACCAACACGGCTGAGTGTGCTACGCCCGTCTCATGCTGTTACACACGCACGTGTTGAGGTTAAAGATCCTAATAGACCTTGCTAGAACAGGCGGCCGAGCACGGATGGCACAGCCTGGTTTGTAAACCTTGGCATCCACTTAGCGCACGTCTGTGACTTCCGGGAGAGAATCTGTGGGGCCTATAAAAACCGAGCTGCCATGCTCTGCCAAATCGTCGCTTTATTCATTTGGTGTTTCGTTTGATGAGTGCTTTCTGAGCCCCTACCACGGGCGGAGCCCAGTCTGCTGTGCTGGGCGTGAACTGGGGACAGGGCAGAAGGGTCCCTGTGGCCCCAGAGCTCACTGTCTAGAGGCATGAAGCTCAGCGCGTCAGGATGGGGGAGAGGGTCGCAGAGGATGTGCGGGTGTGAGTTCTGTGGGCAAGGGTCCCAGGCAGAGACGTGGCCAGTGGAAAGGCCTGAGGCAGGAGCAGGGTGTGGCTGCTCCCTTCCTTCATGCAGGAAATGAAGCCATCCAGGGAGGGGGCACATTGTGGGGGATTTTCTAGGGAAGGAATTCGCTTTCACCTCTTTTTGAGCGACAGGGTCTCACCCAAGTTCCGCTGGGTCCCTGCTGTCTGCCAAGGATGGATGGAAGGGGGCAATGGTGTGGGTGAGGCGGGGAGAGGGGTTCTACCCTCCTCTTCTACTTTGGGGTACATGGCTGGTATTGGCATTCCCTGCCCTCTGGACTGGGGCCCCAGCTCCCTGCCTCTCCTGTGGGCTGCCCTCACACTCGCACGGAGCTTCTCCTTCCCACTGAAGCCATCACTGGCCGTGCTACAGGCCGGCCATGCTGAGGTGCAGCCCCAGGGGCACCATTTCCTTGTCCGTGAGCACGTCTCCAGGGCACCATGTCCACAGAATGTGATGGGAGCTGTGTTCCCCGTCCCCCGCCCTCTGGAGGTGTGCCACAGGCAGTCTTGGCCAACAGCTCTGGGTCCCAGGGCATGAGGATGGCAGTAGCGTTTTCTGGACCAGTGTCCCCTCTTTCTGATCCATGCTTCGAGTTGGCACAGTCTGGACCTGCTCATCACACCCACACCAAGATGGGGAGACAGTCTCCACCAAGTTTCCATCCATCCATCCATCCATTCCTGTAGAGAGCAAGGACGCCGTGAGATACACGCGTCCCCAGTCCAGATGGGAAACTGGGAATGCTGAGACAGGGACTGGCTCAGGACCGCACGGCAACCAGGACGGAGTGTCCGGAGGTGACCATGCTCAAGGCTAAACCCCAGCTTCCCGGCCCAGCAGGGCAGGCAGGTGGCGACAATGTCCTCAGCGCCCACCAGGGGGCAGCAGGCGACTGTCTGCGGGGTCGGCCTGAGCGCGGTCTGGGCTCCGGATCTTGGCCCAGCCAGAAAGGTCATGAAGGGCAGTGAGGACAGAGACCCTTTTCTGCTGAGGCACTTACCTGTGGGAGAGAGACACAGGCATTAAGGGGGCGCCTTGAATAGGGCACCCCACATGGAGCGCTGCGGGCGCCCCATTCCGCCCCAGGCCCTGCGAGGTGCCGTTGACCCTCACAGACAGTTCTGGGGAATTCTGGGCTCCCCGGTCTGCACGGGGAGGGGGCGGTGTAAGGGGAAGGTGCCTGCAAGGCCGTCAGAGCAGGGGTGGGAGGGGCTGGGGTTCCCACTATGTCCCATGGTTCAATTTCTTGAGGCGATGCTGGGGGGAATTACCTGCTCCCGCCCCAGGCCACACAGGCTCAGTGCACCCTGCAGAGGCAGCTCCCTGACCACTTGGCCTGGTTTGGCTCCAGCTGTGACCACTCCTCCCAGGACCTGGGGGTGTCCGGGAGGCCAGCTCCTCTCCTGCTTCTCTCCGTGGACTGCCCCCCTGCCCAGGCTTCCTCCTCAGTTGGGCAAGGGGCAGGTTTGAGCTCTGAAGAAGGCCTGGGGGATCCTCTCCGCGCTCACAACGAGGTGGGGGTGGCACCCAGCGGAGGAGGGGCTAAGCGCCCCAGCCCGCACAGGTCCAGAACTCCACCACGATTGTCCAGGTGGGTGGCCTCACCCCCACCCCAGCGTGGCCTAGAGTCTCAGAGGGGGGCTGTGCCTTGCCCGGGATGGCCCAGCACACCCGTAATGGGAGCCCACAGGTCCCGAGCTGAGCCAGGGTCCACATCACTTCATTGCCAGATTGGCTCATGTCCTTGAAGCCGTTCCCCTGTCGCGGGGGAGGCCAGCTGCTGAAAACACGGCCCCCACCCCAGGGCGGGGCTCAGGAAGGAGTTCAGGGCGGGGTCAGTGGACCCTGCAGTCAGCCAGTGGCCTGTCAGGACCCAGGGCCCAGGCAGCTCTGGCCTCCTGACCAGCCCTCTCTCTCACTTACTAATCTCACATATTCCATCTCGGACGCCAGGATTTGCCCTCTGGGCAGCTGCAAGTGGCCAGGCCTCTGGGTCACAAAGGAGGGGAATCCCGGCCTTTGTGCGGAGGTCCGGGGTCTGGGGTGGTTGGGGGGCTGGTTTCGGGTCCCTTGCCAGAGCAGAGGATAGGATGGGAGTTCTGGGCTCAACCCCCGCCCGTGTGTGCCTCGTTATCCCTCCGGGACGGCCTGATGGACGGAGGGGACGCGGGGGCCCTGGGCCCAGTCGGTGCCCCCTCCTGGTTCTGTCCTTTCCGAAGGGCCCTGCGGAGGGGCACAGGGCGACAGGGGCCAGCGCCCCATCGCCAGCGGGCGGGACGCAGGGCCAACGCAGCGACCGAGACCCGGCCCTCCCTCCCCCCGCGAGGTCGCTCGCGCCGGGCGCAGCGCTCCCCGAAAGTCCCCGCGCCCCGCGGACGGAGCGGGCGGCCCGGGGCGGCGCCACAGCCCCCGCCCTCCGCAACTTTGGCGGGCGGCGGGGCAGGAAGTGGGGGGGGCGGCGCCAGGCCCGCGCGCCGGCCCCGCCCCCGCCCCGCCCCGCCCCTGGCCGCGCCCCCGCGCCCCCCGCGCCCCCGCAACCCCGGTTGGAGCCGCCGCGCCGCGGAGTCCGAGCGCCGGGCGCAGAGCGCGGAGTCCGCGGGCGGGGCGAACAAAGCGGCGGCGGCGAGGGCGGCCCAGGCCCCGGACGCGCTGAGCGAGCGACCCAGCGGCCCTTTGTCTCGGGCGGGGCAGGAGCGGCGGCGGCCGCGGGGCGCCCGGAGCGCATCATGCGGCGCCCGGAGGGGCGGGTGGCGGGGCGCTGCGGCGGAGGGCGGCGTGGAGCCCGGCCCGGGGCCCGGGGGCGCCCGCGCGTGTGAGGGGGTCCCGCGAGCTGCGCGGCGCCCACCCCGCGGCCGCACGTGGGCGGGAGCGGCGGCCCGCGAGGAGCCGGAGCCGGAGGAAGAGGAGGGGACGCGCGGCGGCGCAGCGGGGACCCCGGGCCGCCCGCGCGAAGCCCCGCCCCGGCCACCGAGCCCCGCGCGCGCGGGCGGGATGCCCCGCGGCCGCCGCACTTCGGCCCGAGCGCTGCCCTGAGCGGGGCCGGCGGAGCGGCCGCCGCGGGCGCCATGGAGCAGTGGCGGCAGTGCGGCCGCTGGCTCATCGACTGCAAGGTCCTGCCGCCCAACCACCGGGTCGTGTGGCCCTCGGCCGCGGTGTTCGACCTGGCGCAGGCGCTGCGCGACGGCGTCCTGCTCTGCCAGCTGCTGCACAACCTCTCCCCCGGCTCCATCGACCTCAAGGACATCAACTTCCGGCCGCAGATGTCCCAGGTGAGGGTCCGGGCGCGCGGCGGGCGCGGGGCCGGAGGGGCGCGCCCCAGAAGGCGCGAAGTTGACCAAAGTCCCCCCAGCCCGGGGCGCGCCGCCGCCGCCCGTGGGCACCGCCGGGAAGCGGCCCGGGCGGGTCTGCGGCGCCCGGCTGAGGGGAGACCCGCCGCTGCCGCCCCCGCTCCCGTCCCTCCCGCCCCCAGGGAGCCCGGCACGCCCGGGGGCCTCGTCGGGCGTCGTGTCCCCCGGCTCGGTGGCCTGGTGGCGGGACGTGGGGGACTCGCGGGGCGCGGCCCGGGGAGCCGGCGGGCGCGGAGCCGTCGCCCGAGCGCCGGAGGGAGCGGGAGGGCTTGGCTGGCCGCCTCCGCTTGGACAGGGCCGGGCGCTTGCTGCGAGCGGCAGCAGCCCCCGTGGCTTCGGCAGTACCGTCAAGTGTGGCCTTTGTCGTGGCCGAGGCGTGTGGCAGCCGGCCGGCAGGAAAATGTCTGCGCAGCCGGCGGGAGCTGCTTGGCTGCCCCCTTAAAGGGAACTTGGCGAAGACTTGAGCAGAATGCAGCTCGGTCTGGCCCTCCCCCAGTCACACAGCTCGCTCTGCCCAGCTCCATGTGAAGGGGTCCTGGGCGCCCAAGGGGGGCCGGCCCTGTCCAGGATCGACCTTCCTGTTAGCCCTGTAGCCCCTTCCTCTGTGGCCCACGGCAAGTCCGCGTGGACAACAGCGATTCCTGTGTGACATCGGAAAACCCGCCAGGGAGAACCGGGGATGGAGTGAGTCACGGCTTTTCCAGGCTGGGCTCACGGCCTCTGCCCTTTGGCTGGGACTGCGTTTCCAAGGAGATGAGGGCATCCCCTCCTCCAGGGAGGAAGGGGGGTGGCTGCTGACAAAGAGGAGCCCTTAGAGGGGAGGGGGCTGCTGTCCCACTCAGCGATAACAACCCAGGACCCCGGAGGCAGGCAGCCTATTGAGGGAGCCTCTGCGGTGCAGGGGTGCGGTCTCAGTGTCCCCCCCCCCCCCCCGACGCCGGCGCTGTCCTTAGGCTCTCTCATGCCAAGGAACCCGGAGTTCCCCGGGCCAGACGTCTTGCTGCATGGTGCTTTCATCAGTCAGTCAGTCCGTCAATCCCTTCCTCCCCTCTGTCCTCTGATGGGGGTGGGGAAGGGGCTGGGCTGGAGACACTGAGGACAGGAAGGATTGCAGAGGGCAGAGCGGGCCACGGGCGGGAGGGGCTGCCCAGGCGTGCCGGCTCCTGGCGGGCTTCCTGGCTGGCTGGCGGGGAGGCTGGGGCGCGGGACACAGCCTGGGGTGGGCAGGTCCACACAACGGAGGCTGGGCCTGGCTGGCCTCTGGGTCCCGGGGCTGCCCTTTCCCAGCGGGGATTTGGGCAGGGCGGGGGAAGCGGGGCCCCCCGGCTGTGCAGGTGGCTTGGCTCAGCTGCTGTGCTGGAAGTACAGAGACATCCTGGGGTCCTTAGAGCCTTCGATAGGGCAGCAGCCCTGACAGCAGCACAGTCCCTTTGAGCCCCCTGTGTCACAGCCTGGGTGAAGGGTGTCAAGGGGGACTCGGTGCTAGGGAGAAGCAGCCGGGCGAGCATCTGTGTGTCTTCGTGGACGTGTGCTCGCTGAAGCCTGGCACCGTCACTTTCTAGGTAGGTGACCACCTTTGGGGCCTCAGTTTCCCCATCTGTTTAATGGGAACAGCAACAGTAGTTTCCTTAATGCCGCCTGCTGAGGGTTCCCCAAGGTTAAGACAGAAACGTCCTCAGTGCAGCGCAGAGCTGGCGTTAGTGATTCTAGGTGGGTCCTCGGACACTGGCAGGGACCACTGTCTTGGCTGAGGCTGAGGGCTGCTCTCCCTGACCTTAGCTCACTGGTCATCTTGTAGGGGTTGGGGTGGGTCACCCCAGCTTTGTTTTTCTGTCGCCGTGAGAACCTGTGTTCGTTGGGTCTACGCCTTGGCTCCGTCTGTATGTTGACAGTTAAGAAAATCATTCTCTTTGGCAGGTCTGGCCTTGCCGGTTTGGGAGAAGAGCCCGGGGGCCTCTCTGTGTGGCCGGTCTCCGTGATTCAGGGAGCTTACCCTCCCTAGAGCGGGGGACGAAAGATGTCCTGTTGGTCCCCAATGCTCGGATCCTAAGGACAGTGCAGGCTTCCCTCTCTCACTGGGGAGGGTCCTGGGGAGGCCGCGCCGCTCCTGTTCCATAGATGAGGCCGCTGACGCTCAGATCCGGTGGCCTCAGGTCACACAGGTCGGAAGAGGGGAAACCAGGCCATGAGCTTAAGTTTTCCTTGTAGGATTGCTGGAGCGAATTTGATTCCGCAAGCTTTCCTCGAGCCTCTGGCTGACTTTCGTTCTGTGGCTCCTGCCGCATGTCTGCTTCCACGGGGAGGATGGGGTGCACGGTGGGTGCCCGTGTTCTGTGGCGAGTCCGGTTTGCAGGGCCTTCCGGCCTCCGTGGTCCTGGAGAGCCGGACGCCCGTCCAGCCCAGAGGCCTCCATGTTGTCCCCTTGTTCCAGAAGGCCTTGCTGGCTTCTCTGGTGACATCCTGTTTTCAGAGCATAGCGTTTGGAATGTCCCTCACTCTGAGCTGACCTCAGCTGGGTTATTGGCCCCAAAGGAGCGTAAGACCATGTGCACTTACGGGGCATCTGCTGTGAGCAGAGCCGGAGGCTGGGAGGTGTTCGTGCAGAGCGCCGGGAGGCCCCTCCGTCAAGCCCTCCTGGAGCTGGCAGGCCGTGCTTTAATTTTTTTAAATCCAAAATGCCTGGAAGTCACCTTGGGTTTAATTAAGATAATTAGGTACGGCCGCAGCCGCTGATCCTAACGAGAGGTCCCGTGTGTCGGGAGCGGCTTTGGCCGTGGACGTCCTGAGGTTGCTGACGCCAGCAGAGAGCCCCTGCGCTCCGTCCGCCGTCTGAACCTGGAGGGCACCACCCGCCCAGCCTCTTGCCCACAGAGCCCCGGCAGGCCTCCTCCCCGGAGAACAGATTGGGAAGCCTGGCACCCGGGGTCCTCGCAGGGTAACTCTGCCCACGCCTCCCATCCCTGCCTCAGGCCTGTTGCTCCCCACTCCCATACCTTTGCGGTCAGCATCCAAGATGAGCTGTGCCCTTGCTGGTAGAACTCCCCCCCCTCTTGGCCTGGGTCTTCCTGGAGGAGCTGGTCTAGAGGCCCCTCCTCCAGGAAGCCTGCTCCGATTGCATTCTCTTGGCTCGCGGTATGGTGAGCCTGGCTGTGGCCCCCCGTGTGCCAGGGGTAGGTCGCTAACCCTGCACTTCGGGTGCTTTTACTCCAGCCAGCACGTGGGGGCCACGCTCTTGCTGCCTCCTCTGCAAAGGCCCGCCTGGTGGGGGACTGGGACGAGCCCTTCCTCCAGGATGTCATCTCGGGGGCTTCCGAGGCAGGCTTTGTGCTTGGCGAGGGGCTGGGGCCGCGTGGCTGGGGTCCTGCTCTCATGACGCTTCTGGAAGAGCGAGGGTGTGGAGGTGTCGCCCAGATGCCCTGGGCTGCAGAAGTGGCCTGCAGTGGCCTGCAGGTGCCCCCAGGTTTCGGGGCTGCTGAGGGCAGGCCACTGGGGCCTGGGCCCTGAGGCCGAGCCGTGCGACACCAGGGCAGAGCGCAGCACCGAGGAACCCCTGCTTCTGCTGAAACAGGAAGCCTCTTGTCCTTTTCCAAATTTTGGAAAATATCTCGGACTTTCAGAAGAGCTCCACGTGGCTCGCCCCAGTGGGGGTGAGGGGGAAATTTGGGGCCCCCACGCCAAACGTTTCAGCGCGTCGCCCGCAAAACAAGGGCCTTATTCTCGGTGAGCACAGCTCGGCCTCTCAGCCCCGTCTCAGGCGTTACCCACTCATGTGTCCCCGGACGTGCTGGCTCAGCAGAAGGGGAACCGGAGGGGCGCGGTGTGCGGTCCTCCTCAGCCCCTCCGTCTGGGGCAGCTCCGCAGCCTTCCCTCGGTGCCCGTGACCTCGACGCCCTGCGGGTTCCAAGCACCCTTTGTGGCAGAGCGTCCCGCCGCTGGGTCCCTCCGTGTCCCCTCGGGACTGGAGTCGGGGTGCGCGCCTGCGGGGGGACCAGCGACGGTGCCTCCGCGCCGGCTCCCGTCCTGCAGGTGGCATGTGCAGCCTTGTCCCAGGCGGTGTCTGCCTGTCCGCTCCGTGGCGTCGCTCTGTCCCCCGTCGTTCAGGGCTCTTCTCTTGAAGGGATTTAGGACAAAGTGCACCTCCAGTTTTTCCTTCCCCTCTCTTCCTGCCAGTTTGCATTATAATTTCCTGTTTTATTCCGCGGTTGTAATCTGTTGCTGTCATTTATTTCCACGCTCACGTTTGACCCGGAACTGCTTCAAGGCAGCTGCTATGCATTTTAAGATGTTCCCAGCAGTTCTTTTCCCTTCCCTTCCCTTCCCTTCCCTTCCTTATCCTTTCTCCTTTCCTTCCCTTCCTTCCTCTTTCTTTCCTTCTTTCCTTCCTTCCCCCTCTCTCCCTTCCCTTTTCCTTTTTTCCTACCTTTTTTCTTTCCCTCTTTCTTTCTTCTTCTCCTGTTTTCTAGATTTTATTTATTTATTTGGGGGGGAGGAGCAGCAGAGGGAGACAAGCAGACTTCCTTGCTGAGCCCAGAGCCCGGCTCTGGGCTCAATCTTACGACCCCGATTTCACAACCTGAGCTGAAATCAGGAGTCGGATACTTATCCGACTGAGCCACCCAGGTGCCCCGTGTTCTCAGCTACTTTCTGGAGCAAGATGTCTTTTTGCATCCGTCTCTGTCCCAGCTCAGGGGTCAGCCCTGTCTCTGAGGAGCGCTGGTCCCCTCATGGGGAGGGGTGTTTAGAAGCCAAGATCTGGGTGCTGGTGTGCACACCACCGCGGGCTGTCCCTGCGCCCCGCGGCCCTCGCAGTGGGAGCTGGTGCTGTGTGTGTGTGTGCGCGCGGGGGGGGGGCACAAGTGTAGATGGGTGTGCTGTGTGCACGTTTCTCTTTGTTTTCTGTCTGTATCACGGCTGCCAAATAGAAACACGTGAATTCCTTCCGTATTTCAAAACCTCCGGTGATCCGGTTAAAAAGGTAAAAAGAAATGCATGATGTTAATTTTAATAACACACTTTAATGAACCCTTGCACCCTTGGCAGGGTGATATGGCCTCCAGTGTGGCAGAAATCAATTCTTCGGAGGTGAGGAAATCATGTTCTTTTTACATACAGAGCTCAGATGTACACAGAGTACGGAACAGAAACACGGTACCTCTGTGGCATTGCGGCGTCATATGGGAGGTTGACCATGAAAAGCGCTCGGAAAGTCTTCTTAGGGGTGAAAGTGGAGAAATGTGGACTTCCTGACCATGGCTTTCACATGTGGCAGGGACTAAGGCTCTGAGTGGGCCACCCGGGGCCTGGGCTGGTGGCTGAGGCCCCATCTTTGGTGCTGGCCTGACCGGCTGCACGGGGCCCCGGGCTGTGTGTGGGGGGTCCTGAAGCTCGCGTGTGGGTTCGTCAGGCAGGGCCCATGGGCATCAGCGGCCACGTTATGGGAGGGCACCGCGTGGCCGCGGTGGTTGGTGGATTGTTTGTGGCTTTGGTGTCGCTGGGCTGGGCTGGAGCCTGGAAGCTCTGCATTTGTTGGGGAGGCCACCTGGGCCCTGGACGTGGGTGTCCCCGTGCAGAGAATGGGGGCTCCGCTGAGCCCGGGGTCCTGTGTGCAGGCAGCAGCCTTGCTGGAGGCCTGACGAGGATATGTAGCCACGCGGAGCCCCCACCCCAGTTCCTCATTGAAGCTCTTTCTTGAAGGAGGTTAGGGTGGCCAAGGGTGTCCCCACTCTGGAGAGGGACTCTGTCATCTTTCCCGGAATGGCGGTGGGTCCTGCTCTGGGCAGTGGGCAGCATCACATTCTCCAGCCTATTCCTCCTGGCCTCGTGTCCAGGCCACGTCTGTGTCCCCGGCTTCGTGGCTTCTAGGGGTGGGATATCTGGGACAGACAGCGCTTCCGGGACCGGGGTGGCGGGGCCCTGGTTTAGGCAGAGACCCAGACCCGAGTCTGGCAGTTTTGCTGGGTGGGCCTCCGTCCTGACTGCCCCTTGAATCTACCCCTGTCTCCTGCGGCGCCCCGGCCGACCACCAGCGCCCCGCTCCCAGAGCAGAGGCTGGCACTGGTCTTGTGTCAAGGACCAGATGGTAAATATTCTGGGCCTCGTGGGCCAGACAGGCTCTGTCGTGAGCATTCAGCTCTGCCCTCCTGGTGCGAAGGCAGCCGGGCCGATCGGAAACGAGGAAGTGTGGCGGGGGCCAGCAAACTTTACGGAGAATGAAATTTGAATTTCATGTCCTTTTCATGTGTCACGAAATATATTCCTTTGATTTTTTTTCCTTTGACTGTTTAAAAATGTGGAAACCTTCCTTAGCTTGTGGCCTGTGCAAAACCAGGGGGTGGGCTTGCCTGCGGGGCTAAGGGCCTGTCCTGGGGCCTGTGAAGGAGACCCGGTCCCTGGTCCCCACCCTCCCAGAGTTTGCTGTCACATCTCCATTTGTATCCAGGGCCCTCGGACGTGCTTGGCAAGGACAAAGCTCTCTCCACCTGCGCCAGAAGTTGGGCTAAGTGCTGGGGGCCGGGACCTCATCTCCTCCATGGAGGGGTTGTGGTGGGGCTCGGCCCTCAGCTCCATCTCACAGGAGAGGCAGCAGGGGGCCACCGGGGCTGAGTCCCCCAATGTCTGGAATGGCGCGGACATTTGCTGGCCTCTGGAGGGGCAGTGGGGGGTCCACTGCCGTCGGCCCCTGGGCTGCAGTGGGGGTCTTCGTGGCGCAGGGTCGTGGGCCTGGCTGAGCCCTGGTCTCCTCGTCTGCACAGGGGATGCCCGTGACCACCTTGCAGGCTGCTGGGAAGATTTGGTGGGAAAATGTGGGCCTGGCACTGTCCCTGCCTCACATCTGGCCCCATAAGTCTCCCTCCCCAGGCCCAGGTGGCCGGCGTGATCCTGCTGGCTGGCCCAGCCTCCTTCCCTGGCCAGTGGGCCCCACCTCGCCTTTGGCTGCCCAGCTGCAGCAGAGATTAAGAGAGGGTGGGCGGCCAGTGCCTGGATTGGATCCTCCCTCCTGCCTCCACTCTTCGTTTACCCTTCAGCCCTGGGGGTGGCTGGTGGCTGGGTGACGCCCAGACAGATGGAGGATCCTTGGCCAAGGGGCACGGGGCCCAGGACCGGATGGCAGCCCTGCCCCTTCCTCTGCGGATGACCTTGGGTGCCTGCTGGGAGGGTCTCAGCCCCTTTCTCTGCTGGTTCCATCCCAGGAGCTCCAGTGCTGGACGGTGCAGGAGGTGGGGACAGACGCGTGATTTGCTGTCCCATCTTTGGGGGCTGTGTTAGTTCTTATCAGATACAGATGCTTGGATCCTGGAGGGAACGGACTATGGAGGGCTTCATGGAGGAGGTGGTCCTTGAGATGGCCTTGGAAACTGGATGCCTTTGGGTAACTGAAGGGTGGAGGTGGGTGGTTGCTGCAGAGACAGGCCCCCCAGGTCTTCTAGATCGTAGCTGCCAGCTGGGCCCTGTTCTGGGAGGCTTGAGCCCCTGGCTGCCCAGTGTGACACCGGGTTGGGCACTTACCGGAGAGGCCGAGGCGGCTGCCTGAGGTCCCATGGCCACGTGGAGGTTGAGGCCTCTTGCCAACCTGCAGCCGTCCCCTTCGCCTGCGCCCGTCGCTGGGAGGGAACTCTCTGTGTCACTGGCACGTTCGCTCTCACCTGCCCATGGGCTTTGGGCGAGAGCGGCAGAGACCCCTGACTTTGTGTCCCCGACCGTCTGGAGGGGGGGTCCTGGAGAAACAACATGGTGCTTCCTGATGCGGAGGAATCGAGCAGGCCTGCGAGTGGAGGCTTCCTGGGGGAGGTCTGGTGCCCGGGAGCGGACGCTCCAGCCGCTGCCCACCGCCTGCGCCACGGGGCCCCAGCTGCGTGGGACGAGCCCCTGTCCCATGCCCCGACAAGGCCTGCCCCGCTCAGGCCAGGGCGAGCCCGGGGGCAGCCGGAGGAGCCCCGAGCCTCTGGGTTCTCAGCCTGTAGCTGCTCCCACTGTTTCGGTTTCTGAATCCAGAAGATAAACAGGAACAACAAACGCGTGACCGCCGAGGGCGGCGGGGCTGAGCTTGAACTGGCCCCGGGACCCTGGGTGGGGGGGCGCCTCTCTGTTCCACGGGCTTCATGTGCCCGTCTCCGTAGAGGTCATACAAGGGCTTCAACACACCTGCCTGTCTGCCCCGTGTCACCTTCAACTTGAGCCTGGGAATGCTTCTGTGGTTTGCCGTGTTTGGGGCTTCGGGCCTCACAGGAGCGGCGTCCATGGTCCCGTGCAGGGCCCACCGCCTGTCCTCCTGTCTGTCCGCTGGGCTCTTCAGCCTCCAGGTTTTTACAGGAGTGGGGGGCCCATGCCGCCGTCTGTGCGGGGAGGGGTGCCTTTCGGTCTCCTGCTGTCTGCCTCCCGGCGCGCCCTGAAGCGTGCTAGGTCCTGCTGTGGCCTGACAGGTGCGTCCCTGGCACATGGAAGGTGGGCGGGCGGATGCCAGAGGGCGTCCCTGGGAGTCCCTGTGTAGGTGGGCAGTTGGGGTTCCAGGCGTCCGCTTGCTCCTGTGCTGGTCCCCCCGTGCCCCAGCCCTGCTTCTGCCTGGTCTCCTCCCTGAGCACCCCTTCCTTTCCTGGGGACACATGTTTCACTGACATTCACTTGATTATCTAGCTGTGTCCTAGACACAGGATGTTACCAGGGGCAAGTGGTGTGGCCCCGTGGCCCCAGGAGGGGGGCCTCTGCAGAGGTGCAAGGGCGAAGCCACCTGCCAGGGTCCGCCTCAGAGACCTGGGGCCCCACTGGCCCCGGCCTTTCTCATGCCAGAGCTCCGAAGCCCCCGTCTGGCCTCTCTGGCTTGGCTTCCCCGTGGGGGCCGGCTGTGGTCCGTGGCACGGCTTCTGTGAGCTTTGGCACCTGGGGGTGGCGGGCTGTGTGCTAGGAGGCCTCAGTGTTGCCCCAGGAACGGGGAGGTGCCCTGGTGACAGTGGTCATGGCTAGAGGAGGGACCATCCCAGCTTTTAACTGTACAAGCTGGTGTCTGGTTCCGGGCGTCACCACGTGTCCCGGGCACACAGGACACCTCAGGAAGCTTTTGTCTGTTCATATCCTGTGTCAGGCCCCTAGAGTGGCAGAAGGTTCTGGTCCCCGCGCTCATGGCGGCCACATCCTGACACCCTCCCTCCCCGCTTTGCCCTCAGCTCCTCCCACTCTTAATTTGCCCCTCCACGCCCTGGATGGGGGCCGGGCTCCACCCCCGGCCTCCGCTCATCTGGCCGCGGGGACAGGAGCGAACGTCACAGACGGTCCTTTCAGGGAGGGACGAGACCACTGCGATCTGAGCTGTTTTCCTCTGTAGATGACGGGCTTCACATGGAACGGGCTCTGAACCATTCGGTTTAATTTGTTTTTAGCCCAGAGCTCAAAGGAAGCAGCCTTGCAGCCGGGCAGTGGCGTGTGACCGGGCGCCTGGGGGCTTGCCACATGGCTGCTCCCCCGGGCCTCCGTGCTCCCGGCTGCACAGGGGGCCGGGCTCCCCCTCCCGCAAGGTGTCCGGGTACAGTCGGGGTGCCGAGGGCTCGGGGCTGGTGTCCCGGCTTCCCTGCTGACCACGGTGGGCCCTCGTGCTGCAGTGTTGTGGGGTCTCAGTTTCCCCCTCTGTAGGACGGGTATGAAAACTGGCTTCCTTCTCAGTGGACAAACAGGCAAAGGCAAACTGTGTGGCTGAGCCTCAGAGACATCGTGCTGGGGAGGGAAGCCGGACTCGGGAGCGTGAGGGCCGGGGAGGCTGACGTGATTCCGTGCTCGCGTGTGTCGGGTGGAAGCTGGGCTGGGGAGAGGGCCCTGCGCTGGCTGCTCACGGTGTGGCCTTGTGTTTGGGGTCAGGAGGCTCTGGACCCAGGCGCTGGTTGCACATCACGGTGAAGGAACAGAGTTGCTGATCGTAGATTTCGTCCTTTGCCCACAGAAAAGCCGCATCCCCTTGTGGGGCTGGGAGGAGTCTGTGGCAGGTGAGTGCACACCCTGGGGACGTGCCCTGGAAGCCTGCGCTGGCCGTGGTGGGGACCCGCAGGGCCACCACGTGACTCTCGAGGGCCCTGCACGCCTTTGCCCGTGGCCTCCCCCTTCCTTAAGAGACGTTAAAAGTCCTGCTTTTTTGACTGGGTTGACATCAAAGTCAGAATACTAATAGCATATATTTGAATATCGTCGTTGAGCTCGCACACATTTGGGCCCCTAAAAGGCCCTAAAAAGCCTCCCACGTGGCTCGTTCTTGGGCCCCTTCTTGGGTGGGTGCACCCCTGGGTGCACGCTGCTCCAGGACCCAGGGCACCGGGAGGGGCATTCCTCGAGGTGCCTTCCCTCTCCAGGAGTGAGGAGTCAGGGAAAGGCTGCCCCTGCTCCAGGCTCTGACTCAGTGCCCGAAGCAGGGTGGCCCAGAGAGCTGGGGCGAAGACAGATGGGTCCAGGGAGCCCGTGAGGGGTTGGGTTTCGGTTGTCCCCCCGGAGCATGGGACTGTCATTTCTCGGTGCCTCCACGGGTGGATGGGAGGAGGGCTCATGGGGCATCTGAAGTCGCCCCGTGAACTAGGAGTCCCGCGGTTCGGGTGTCAGGAGGAGGGTGGGGGGTCTGCACGCGTGTCCTCTCTCTTGTGCGAGCCGGCCCGCTCCTGCTGCGGGAGTCTGCGCTCTGGCTCACGCGTCGCGTGCCTGCCGCCACCCGGTAAAGGCAGGAGACCCTCGTGATGGTGTCCGGGAGCCCACGCAGAGGAGGCCCCTGCGTTCAGTCAGGATGCTGATTTTCTCCATGTCTCTGGGAGAGCCGGTGTCCCCACGTCGGCGGCCGCGCTCCTGCAGCCTCCCTGCTGCCCCTCCCGTGGGTCTTCCCGCCGGCCCGGGGCTCCTGCCAGTCTCCCCCACAGGGGCCACGGGGGCCAGACGCCGTGTCTGGGAGTGAATGCCGGAGTCGGCGAATCCAGGCCGTAAACCCCACCGTCCGCAGGCGGCGTGTGCGCACCTGCTCCGGCCCTGCAGGGGGTTCAGAATCCCAGCCGCATTTCTGGGGCTCGTTTCTGGAACTAGGCGCGAGTGTGGACGATTCCGAGGGGACGCTGGGGTCAGGAGGCCAGGTGCGGTCTGCTGTCTGTGCTTTGCTGTCCGGCCAGAGGCTCCCGTCTCCGTGCCTGTCCGCAGTCCAGAAAAGTCTGGACGATGCCATCCGCCTCCCGTTTTGGGGCTGGCATCCACTCTCTTGCAGGTGGCGGAGGGCTCCGGGCTTTGCCTGTAGAGCTCTGCCCACCCTGTCTCCTTGTGGGGAGCCCTGGCCGCCCCCTGGCCAGCTGGTGCTGTTCATGCCAGGGACCACACTGTGGACCAGCGTGGGGGTTCCCGGGTCCCCGGGTCCCTGTCCCACGCCCTCCCTCCTGCCTGCGGTGGTCCCGGGGACGTGCAGGCCAGCGTCTGGACCCGGACTGCCTCTGGGTGGTGGGCCAGGGATCCAGCCGGCGTTCCTTGGGCATGACGTGTCACCTGCTGTGCTGCGCCTGGTCTGGGCCGCTCCCGGTCTGCCCATGATGCGTGGGTGATGGTAGTCAGTCACAGTGCTGAGGTGCTTGGTGGTCACAGACCTGGCCCTGGCGGAGGCCGGCCCGGAGAGCGGAGGCCATTGGCAGCCGGTAGAGAGCCTTGGAGGCTGAGGCTCAGGGAGTGCGGGAGCTGGTCCAAGTTTGCAGGTCGGGGATGGACGCGGGACTCAGACCTGTGGCCACCTGCCCACCTGCGGCCCCGGCACCCTATCCCACGTGGCGCCCTGGGGCTCCTGAGTTGTGTGAGCCGTGGGAGCCTTCGACGCCCTCCCTCAGCAGCTCCCGCGCCGCAAACCGCTGTCTTTTTTCTCTTAACTCGTGTGTGTAGTGAATTTTTTTTGTTTCTCAAAAGAAGAGAAGATAGAATATTCGCGTACCACTACCTCCTCATGCAAATAAACCTTGGGAGAAATTGGCCTGCTGTCTCTCTGGGTGCATTTCGTGGTAATTTAGCTGCTTAAATGGAACATCTGTTTGCCAGCCAGGCTGCAGGGCAGCAGAGCTGTGGCCGGCAGGAGAGTTCGGGCTGCGGTTTGTCTGCTGCACGGGGCTCGGGACCCAGCCATGCCCGCCCCCTGCCCCTGCACATGGAGGGGCGCTTGGCCCTGAGGACCCCCGTGCCGGCAACAGGGTGCGGAAGGCTGGAGCCTTTGTCCCTACCCTGCTGGGTCCGAGGGCAGCTGCTGGTGTGCGTGGCTCCGCGTGGCCGGGCTCAGGGAAGAAGCCCGTGTCTTTGCAGCCTGCGTGGGCCTAGGGGACCCTTATCCACGGGCTGCCCTGGCTGTGTTTCCTCCTTCAGCTGAAGAAGGGCCGTCATGGTGGCATCGGGAGCCAGGCTGGGCCCGAGCTTGGACCTGCCCCACCGCTGATGTGGCCACATGCGCCCCTGGCCATGCTTCTCAGTGATCCCTCCCCTGCCACCCGCCCACACCCCAGTGGGATCACCTGTGAAACGTGCTGCCGTGTGAGCAGGCGAGGTCCCCCGAGGCCCAGGAGCCTGAGAGTCGGTCCCCTCCTGTGGTATGGACACTGCTGCTTCATGTGACAGGAGCTTTGGGGACCCACGGGCACTGGTTTCCATATGGGTCACTGTGGGATGTAATGGGGGCTCCAGGCCTCTCGGGGAGGGGTGGTGGTCTTCCCGGCAACCGGATTCTGGGGGTGGCGGCTTTCTGCCCGGCTGCCCGTCGGGTCTCCTCTTCCCAGGCCTTCCCCCTGGGGCCTCTTCCTACAGGCCCCGCAGCTCACCGGGACTTTCCAGCTTAAAGGGAACATTTACGGAGCACCTATTGCCTGTGATCCATTGGCCCTCAGGGCGAGTGAAAGATGGGGGAGGCCCGACAGCTCCTTCCAGGAGCTCAGAGTCTGGGGTCCGCCAAGGGGAGCCGCGGTCAGCTCTGGGGGAGGTTGGAGGAACTCGGCCACGGCCTTCCAGGCTGCAGGCAGGGCAGTGGTGGGCGGGAGGCTTCACCTGGGGTGCCAGACAGTCGCAGAAGGGGGCCAGAGAGAGCGTGACGTTTGGCTCCAGAAGGTTCTGCTTGGCCGCAGCGCTGGGACGGGATCGGAGGCCACAGTCGTCAGTCCGGGAGGCTGAGGCTGGGGAGGACACGGATGTGGTCACCCCAGCAGGAAAACTGTTCAGGCCGGCGCCTGGGGAAGGGAGAGAAGCTCCGGGCTCTGGGGTGCCCTGATGTCAGGCTCAGACAGTGGGGGAGCTGGTGGGGCTTGTTCAGATTCGCCCTTGGGGCTCAAGGTCTGCTGTTGGCCAGCGGCCCGGGAAGGCCCAGCTCCCCCAGCGGTCTGTCCGGAATCTGCCCTGCCCGGGGGTTGGGGGACGTTTCAGCCCCGCCCCGTTGTTCTCCGTCTGGCTCTGGGTTTCCTGCTTTTTTTCCGGTCTCTGTGTGGCTGACCATGTCAGTGTCCAGGCTGGACTGGGGGTTGAGGGGCTGGCCCTGGCCTCGGTGGGACAAACTCTGCAGGCCTCTGCGGGGCCACGGCCCCCGGCCAGGGCGACAGACGCCTCCCCCTAGCATGGGGCTCCATTCCAGACTCTCCCTGAGCACGACCTTCTCGATCACTAAGGGTTTTGCCTCCGCAAGCGCACGGTTTATTCGAGTTGTAAACAGGTGTCCTCATTTCTCGGAAGCGCGTGGCCGGCGCGGCAGAATCCGGCTCCCTGGGGAAGTGCGGGTCCCCGGCCTGATCCATCTCCAGGTAACACGATGGCCTTTGCAAAGACCCAGCGAGACTGCTGCAAAACCCAAAATAGTCGCGTGGGTTATTTTAAAGTGATTTTTGCTTGTGGAAAGAGTGGTTTTTCTTAAAAAGGGCTCTGCTTCGATCGATTTCTCTGAGACCATTTTATTGCTATCGATTCAGTAAAGCTTTAATCAGGAAGCAACGCTGCAGCGGGTTCCGGGGAGGGTAACTTGCCAGCCTCGTCAGTGTCTCAGCCAGGAGCGTTTGCCGTGACCCCGGGGGCCGCACGTGAGCCAGCTGCCCGGTGTCTCGTTCTCAAGGCCCGAGCTCGAGTGGGGCAGACCCCAAGACTGAGCCCTGGGCTGTCAGGGCACGGGGCACCCTTGTTGGACACCGTGTTGGTGTCAGAGACCCAGGATGCCCCATACCCTGTCCTCCGCTTCCGAGAGCCACCAGGGCCTGTGTTGGAGGTGGTGCATAGCTGGGAGGAGAAAGGGGACCGCGATTGTGTGCTGTGTCCCTTGAAGGGATCTGGGCTCTGCCTTCTGCTCCAGGACCCTGGAGGGTCATGGCCCGTCCCTGTGTGGTTTGTGCTTTCCGCAGGCCCTGGTGTGGATGGGACCAGAGACACACGTGGGTACAGATTGAAGGTTCGCTGGTCTGTTTGCGGCCTGGAGGACGCTGTGCACATGGCTGGCACATGGCGGGCGTCTGGGGCCATCACCCTCCTCTCGGCCCGGGAGCCTGATTTGTCACTGCCACGCCTGCCCCCTGAGGCTTTCTTCCCACGCTCTTTCACGTGTGCCGAGGTGCAGACTTTCACCGTGTCCTGACCACTGTGAAATCAGCGTGGGCCTCGGGGCCTCACAGGGACAGGTGCATCAGACCCTGGGGTCCGCTCTGCTCCCCGAGTGTGAACCCACCAGGAAGGACCTCAGGTGCCGGGAAGCACAGGGAACACCTGGCCGGTGGGTCAAGCCTGCGCCGTGACCTTGAGGCTGGCAAGGCGTCTTTAGTAAACCAGGAATGGAAGTGGAGACCCCCCCAAAAATCACAAATGACGATTTCTAGAAAACTGTTCAAGGAATTAATTGACCCAGCAGCACTCATCCCAGACCGGCCTCAGTTTCCTCCCTCTTGGTAAAATCATCCCTGAGATGGTGGGGTTTCTGGTTCCCGGGAGCCTTGCAGGGTCAGGGCGGAGACCTCTCCTGCCAGTGCCTGGAGAGAGATGAGAGGTGGGGCCTGGGCGGGCGTCACCAGCCACCCCAGCCTGCGACCCCCCAACAGCCCAGGCACCCCGGGGGTGGTGAGTGTGGGGGACAGAGCCGCTCTGCACCCAGCCCCGGGGCCCTGGTCGGTTCCTTGCTCTTCAGTGCTCTCTCTGTGCCCATCCGTGAGTTCTGGAGCCTCTGCTCCCATGGAGAGCCCCCTCTTCTCCCCTTCCCTCCCTCCCCCGAGCAGTGAATGTGGCTTTGGTGTCCTGAGTGTGGGGTCTGGGGACGGGGCTGGGGCACTCGCTCTCTTGGTGCCTCCCATCCCAGGTAGTCTGAGGTCTGGCCAGAGCGGAGAGGGCGTTCCAGACTGTGGGGCCCCAGACACCAGCCTTCTTCCACCCAGGTTCTCACTGAGGGGAGCTGGACTGTCCATGAGAGCACCCCATTTCTCCTGTGCTGCCCTTGGCCTTTCAGGCACAGACAGACCTTTAGCCCTCCGTGGAGGGTTCCAGATTTGGTCCTGGGACCGGCCTGCCTGAAGAGCGGCCCTGGGAAGGGCAGGGAGGAGCCCTGCATGCGGCTGCTCAGCGGCCGTGCGGACCGGTGGTGTCTGCCGGGCGTGGGCGATGGAGCGGAACCCTCTGCTTACGTGCCTTTCCTGGAGCCCGCATCTGCAGTCAGCCCTGGAACGGCCCGGGGTACCCAGCCGCGTGACTGCTCCCCTTCTCCGGACACCTGCTGCTTCCCCCTTCTTGGGCTCCTCCAGGGTGGCTCAAGCACCCGCCCCCCCCATGACCTCCCCTGCCTGGTGCTCTCAGCTCTCAGCTGGTATTGGCCCTGGGGGCTTTTCACGCTCTGGCCTGGCAAGGTCGGGGCTTGGCTCAGTGCAGCCATGAGGGAGCTGCCACTAGCCTCCCTTGCCCTGGATCTGAGACTCCTCTCTGGGTCCAGGACCCCTTTTTCAGAGTCCGGGACCCTGAATCTGGACCTGGATCTGGACCCCGTCTCTCTCACCCGAGATGCCTTCTTCCTGGTCCCGGACTCCTTTACTGAACGGAGGGCGTTGTAGTCGGGTGACAAAGCGCCACGGGCCTGGGCTGGCAGAAGGTCCCACGGAGCAAGCTATCTGGAGAGGAAAGCGCCTCCCCCTGACTGAGGGACACCTCCCTGTTCTGTGACTGTTGGTGTCAGCCGCCTCCTCAAGAGGGGGAAAGTGAAGGCACTTAGCTTCCCCTTTCCTCTCCGGTCCCTGCTTGGTTTCTTGGCTTGAGGAAGCAGTTGGCGGTGCCAGTACTTGGGAGACAGCATTTGGGGTGAGGCTCCCTGAGCAAGCCTCCCGGGTGAGCGGCCTCCCGCCCCGAGCCCCTGGGCCCCCGGCCTTGGCTCTGCGGTGGAGACCTCTCCAGGGACCCGGGCAGGCGGGGAAGGACGGCTCAGTCTCTCGTGGTTAGCGTTTTCGTGGCCGGATGATGAAATCCCCCACAGGCCAGAACTTTCTGGGCCTGGGAGGGGCAGCTCTGGCGTCCCGGAGCACCAGCGACAGGGTGTGCGGGAGCGGACCCCGTCTCCCTGGGGCGGCTGGCTTTGTGATTCTTCCCTGTGACCCTGGAGCCATGAGCGGCATTTCCCGGGAAGGACGGGCCCCCGGGTGTTGGCCGGGCCGTGCCACCTCGAAGGCATCAGGGCACAATCCCTCCCAGTCGGCGTCCAGGGGCCCCAGGCGTCCCGTGGCTTGGGACCCCACAAGCCAGTGTCTGCCTCCATCTTGCCTCCTCTGCCCTGTGTGTCTCCACCAGCCTCTGACCGCTGGGGCTTGCCTCTGGGTCCCCGTGCCCTGGTCCGCCCCGGGCCACCCTGTGGCTCTGTAGCTGGCGGCCCTCCCGGCCCTCCCGGCCCTCCCCACCCCGCGCCGCTCTGCTGCACTCTCACTTCCCTCGGCCGCCCCCCTGCTCTCGAAAATAACACCCGGGTGGGCGGCACCTCGCAGGCCCAGCCCAGGAGCCCGGCTTGAACCGTCTCTTCCCACAGGGGTGGGCTTGGGGTACGTGCCTTCGGGGCGCCCTTGTGCCTGGCTCCGCACAGGGCCTGGCGGCCGTTGGCGTGATGGCGGTGGGTGAGGGAGGCGTGAGCGAACACAGGACGGAGGGGGACCGTGCCGGGGGCTTCCCGGGGTGCCCGCCTGCCCGACCACTCTCGCTTGGAGGCGGTCGCTGCCCCAGGCTGTGCGGTGGCGACTGTCAGGGACGGGGGCTCCACTAGGAAGCCCCTGTAGCAGACTCGGAGCCTTGGGCTCGCTTAGCAGGAAGGGCCTCTGTGGGGCAGAGTCGTTCGCTGTCATGTGATGGTGATGGTGAAACCGTGGGAACGTCCCCAAGGCCCAGCGGCGGGGCGTCGCTGGAGCGTGCGGCCCTGGCCCGGGGAGAGTCCCAGACGCCCGGCGTGGGGTACCACGCAGCCCCCGAGGAAGGGCCAGGGCCCAGAGCTGTGCGCTATTCCCAGCAGTCCCGTTTTGTAACAATAAAAATACCGGGTCGGGAGTGTGGACGGCAGAAAGGCCTCACGTGGTAAGTGGTGCTATAGGGCTGGAGCTCATGTGGGCTTTTATTTTATTCCAGACTTTCCCCCTTACCCAGGAGAGACCGTTCCCATTTTGGGAGAAAAGACCAAGAGCCAAGCTTTGCCCCTGGAGTGCCGTCCCAGGCACCTTTCCTTCCGCTACAATCGGGCGGATCCCGCAGGCAGCTGGCCCTGGTTGGGGGGGCCTCGGTTTCCCCACTTGGTGAGATGGTTGGTGCTGGTTATCCCAGCCCCAAGAGGCTCCTGGGTCCTGGGTGCCGTGGGCCGGTGAGCCACCACGTCTGCTGCCTGCCCTCGCCGGGCACCCTGAGTGGGTGGGGGGGATGGGGCGCGGCGGGAGCTTGGCTGCCTGCCGCCGAAAGGCCAGCCCGGGCTCAGCTTTCCCGTGTGGGGACAGCTGGGGGCGTGCCCGCCCCGGCCCCCCAGGCCTCCCCTGCACCCTCCCTCCCCTGCTTGGCTCCCGCCCGACGGGGGGTGGAGGGTGAGTCTGCAGCTGCGAACATTCCTGACCCCGGTTCAGGGGAGAGAGCCCAGCTGCTCCTGGCAGACAATGGAGCCCCTGCTCCCTGCTCCCTGTGCCCCCTCGGGGCTCTGCCCTGGGGCTGGCGCGGCTGGAATTTCCAGAAAGTGCAGTCTGCGCTGGCCTCCCAGCTTGTATTAATGCATTCACAAGACGCGTGTCTCCCAAAGCCAGCCCAGAGGGGAGGTAGCTCTTAAAGAAATCCTAAACATCATGCCAGATCGTTGGAAAAATGGAAAGAAGAGACCATTTAGGGCAGTTCCCGGACTCCCACCCCGGGCAGGCCCATGTCATGGGGACTTTGAGGCCCCCAGGTCCCCTGTCTCTGTCGGAGGCTGGTTTTGCTGCTCCTGAGAAAGCCGAGACCCTCCTGTGGGGCCAGGGACAGGGAGGGACTGGTCGGGGTTCCAGATTCGTCAGTGACCCACGTGGCGGGGGCGCGGGGGCAGGTCCTGGTGAGCCATCCCGTGTTTTTATCGTGGTGAAATAAAGAGCTGGAGGTTTACCGTCTTAGGCGTTTTTAAGGGCACGGCCCCCCCATCCGACTCCAGAATGTGTTCCTCTCGCAGAACTGGGGTGCGCACCCGCTCAGTGAACCCTGTGCCCCTCCCTCCAGCCCCGGTGTCCATCGCTCTTTCTGTTCCCGTGAATCTGACTTTTCCGGGGCCTCGTGGGAGCCGGTCCTGCAACGCCGCGTCCTCTCGGGTCTGTTTCCGCTCAGCCTCGCGTCCTGCAGGCCTGTCCACGTCCGGGCAGGGCTCAGGATTTCCTTCCCTTTAAGGCTGAGTAACGGGCCGCTGTGGCCAGACCACGCTTTGTTTGTCCACGTCCGTGGACGGGTGGGCTGCTCCATGTCTCGCTGCGGTGAGCGCGGCCGAGCTCTCGTCTCTTTGAGCTGCTTTCGCTGCTGTGGGGGACAGTGGACATGGAGTGGCCGGGTCCCGTGGCAATACCGTGGTCGCTATTTCCAGGGGATGCTGCGGCACCGCTCTGCACAGGGGTGCTTGCCCACGCGTGTGTTCCGTGTGGTCAGTAGTCGCCCTCTAGGCGGGGTGGGGTGGGGGCTTGTTCAAACCCATGTCGAAGCTGCAGGACCCCTCCCTCCCCCTCTCCTGGAGGTCTCTGTCCCCGAGACCCAGGGACTGCAGTCAGGCTCTCCAAATGGGGAAACCAAGGCTTTGAGGGGCGCAGAGACTTATCCAGGGTCCCCAGCGAGCTGTGCGCCAAAAGAAAGTGCGTGTCCGGTGTCTTTCTGTCCCCACTGGCTGCAGGGTGGCCATGATGGGGCAGGAGAGACAGGTCCTGATTCGGGAGAGTTCCCGCGTGCATTTTCCCTGGATGGAGAGCAGCTGCTACAGCTCCTGCCTGAGGTCATGGCCAGTCCCTCGGAGCCTGGGGGGGGCCTGTGGGTGGCAGCAGTCAATGTGGGACCAGAAGTCGGGAGAGAAGTGACTTCAGAAGGCACAGCTGAGGTTTCACACGTAAAGGGTGTCCCTCGCTCAAGGGAGACTGGGGAGTGGGGGGGCACCCAGTGTTGGCATCGGGAGTCGGACCCTCTCCCTGGCTTCTTCTTGGAGAGGTGGCTCCCTGTGGGGTCCCTCCTGCCTGGGGTGACACGTGGACATTTGGGGCATGGGTGAGATTTGATTGTGTGAAGCCCCGAAGGGACCGGGACTCCTGACAGGCTGAGAGCCCACGATGGTTGTTCAGAGAAGCAGGGTCTCCGCGACCCCCCACACCGGGGAGCTGGCATCTTCCCTGCAGACCGAGCCTGGGAGGGTCCCTGGCCCCTGCCCCCGGGGCTGGCGGAGCCTCCTGGGTTCTCCAGCTGCGTCCTTCTCTCTTCTCCGCGCGCTCAGCTGGCATTTGTGGCTCATGGACCGCGGTCTCCTAAGAGCGTTTAAACGCAGAAGGAACGTGTGCCCGTCTTACCCTCCACCTGCTTCGACTTCAGACCACGTTTCTCCGAGTCCTTGTCCACCTGTAGACCTGCTCGGCTCACACACACACGCACGCCCCCTCGTGCCCCCCACGTGGAGCACGTCCCACTCACTGTCGCTGTGCGGTAGATGAGGGGGACGGTGAGTTCAGCCGCGTCTACAGCCCGCCCTGCTGCTCCCGCTCCGGGCACTTGGGGTCCTGGCTAACATCTGGGGAGGGGGGGTTCTTGCGAGGCCTCATGGCCCCTGCAGAGCGAGAGGCAGCCTCCTAAAGGCCTCTCCCCAGTTTGGGTGCTGTGTGGACGCTGCCCCTGGTGGGGCCCTGCTGGCTGTCTGGGTGGTCCCCCCGGCCCCCACGCGACGGAGTTGACTCAATAGCCTCAACTGTGTGCTCGAGGACGGCCGGACGGATGGACGGATGGACGGATGGATGTCAGCTTTGCGTGTGGGGGGAAGTGGCAGTCCCCAGGGATCCCAGCTCCTCTCAGGAACCCCCGGGAGCTGTGGGATGGCAACGGAGCAGGACACCTGACCCTTCTTGCGGTGATGTGTGTCCGCCTGAGGGTTCCCCGTGAGCATCCGTGTGCTGCCCTGAGGGACACTCTCGGCTGCCCTGCTGGCAGGCGGAGGATGATGTCTTATGTCCCTTGGTGTCCCTAAGGTGATGGGACCTCGAAGGGCCGTCTGTGAGGCACGGGGTTGCTGCACGTGGGAATTTGCTCGCAGGAGCAGGCGGTGGGTGAGGGAGAGGGGGTCTCGGCTGCCCCCGGCTGCGCTGCAGCCCCTGGGTGAGAGAGTGGCTTTCACAGAGTGTGGGGGAGAGGGGGATGGACACTTGGGGCTGGGGAGCCACAGGCCTGCTTTGGTCCCCTGATTTTGGGGTGCTCAATCTGGGCACCCTCCTGTAGCAACATGGACGCAGCCACTGGATGGGGGTTTGGAGGCCTTAGGTGTGCCCTTAATCTGGAGCTAGGGTCCTGGGGGCAGCGGTCCCTGGAGGGTGTGGTGGGGGGAAGGCTCAGATCTGAGCCCCAGTTTCTCTGCCTGAAAGCTGGCTGGGTTTGCTTGAGCCCCACACCCCGATTCAGGGGTGTCAGGAGCTGGACCAGGCACCATGATGTTCAGAAGGAGGAGGCACATCCCACCGGAGCCCTGAGTCAAAGCTGGGGGCCCATGTGCCAGCTGTGGGATTCAGGGGTCTCACCTGAGTGGGGGTCGTGAGGGCACCTGTGGGAGACAGAACTCTTGCCTTAGTGTCTCATCCAAAACCCACACATCCCTCCATCCCTCCATCCGTCCATCCAGCAGATCTTTGCTGAGGGCCTGTGGGGGCCACACCTGTCGTGGTGAGGTCATGGAGTGGTTCAGGGCGTGAGGCTTCCTTGGCCTGGCGAGCGACCTGTGGTTCCCATGGTAAACGACCACACTGGGGTCCGCAACAACACTCGGCCAACTGCGGAGCCCGGAGCTCTGAGATCCAGTTGTCATCTGGGCCGTGCTCCCTCCCTAGACCCTGGGGAGGGTCCTCCCTGCCTCTCCCAGCTCCTGGTGGCCCAGGTGCCCTTGGCTCGGGGCAGTGTCCCTCCCATCCCTGCTCTGTCCTCACATGGCCTCTCTTCTTCCTGTGACTCCGCCTCCGCTGTGGCTCCTATAAGGGACCCTTGCCGTGGGCTTTAGGGCCACCCCTACCCGGGATGATCTCCCCCTGCGATCCTTAATCACATCCACTTAGAGCTGTTTTCTGGGTAAGATCACATTCACGGATTTTAGAGGCCAGCACACAGACGTGTCTTTTTGGGAGTCATCTTTCAACCCGCCTACACTTGGTAGGTAACTTCTCCAAGCCTCAGTGTTCTCATCTGTAAAACGGGACCACGTCCGTGCTTCCCTGATTGTGTTCACGTCAGCTTGAGGTCTGAGTGCGCTCCCTGGTCCGGCACGTGGCTTGCCCCTGGCGCTGGCTGCTGTGGATACCACCCCATCTGACGGAGGGAAACCAAGGCACAGAGAAGCGAAGTGGCGGTCCCTGTGTCCAGGCTGGGCTCCTGACCATGGGCGTCATGGAGTACACTGACTGTGGGGGGAAGCGGGTGAGTCCGCCCCATTGGGTCTGGGCCCTGCCCGGTGGGTGTCCGCTGCTCCCCCATGTTTGGGGCTTTGTGGGGATCCCCTAGAGCGGAAGCGGGGTGCCCAGGGGTGCACCCGGCCTGCCCCACCAGGGGCTGTAACTGGGGACCTGCTGGGAGGGGTCTCTCGCAAGAAGGGGGTCCCTCAGAGCCCCCTCCCTCCCCGCGCTGACTCCCCCCAGGGCTCCCCTCGGGAAGGGCTGACCGCCCGCTTGTCTGGGGTGGGTTTTGACACTTGGCTGCACCAGCGGCTGGCGAGGGGCCTCCTGCAGGGGAGGGGGCGGCGCCCCCCTCGCCATCTGCCTTTGGTTGGGAGCACGGAGGAGGCTCCTCGCGGCCTCTTGAGGCGGAAGCTCCCTGCAGCTTCCGTGTGGTTTACCCCCAGTGTTCGCAGCCTGGCGGGGACGGGTCGTGATGAGATTCGTGCGATCGGACGCGAGCGCCGTGGTCAGGTGTTGCTGCCCGTTCAGGGACGCATTTGGGTTTAATTTCAGCAGCAACAGGGAAACGAAAATAGCCCAACGTGTTCTGCGCGGATCGCTCGGGAATCCGGAATCCGCGGCCCACATTGCGCCGGAGGGAGGAGCTCGCGCTGAGGTTGACCTCCGAGGCCGCTCCTCTGGGCGGAGGCGGGGAGGTGGAGAAAACGAGCGGCCGGACTAGGGCGATGTCACAGGAGGCTTGCGAGCGGGTGTTAGTGGTCTGGGCTGGGCTGCAGGGGAGACAAGACGGGCCGTGGTCCCGGGGTGCGGGAGGGGGACGAGGCGGCTCGAGCCCTAATCTCTGAGCTGCGCCGGCCGGGGGCAGTGGGATTTGAACCCGCAGGTGCTCAGAAGCTAGCTCGGGGAAGATGGCTGGCTGCGCAGGGAAATCCTAGAAAAGCAGTTTCCTGCTGGCTTTGTAGAAAACCTTTGGTGTGACCCTGACCTTGAAGTCTGGATAACGCGGGCCCTGCCTTATCCCTCCGGCTCACACAGGCCATTAGGCGGAGCGACCGGTCTTTTGAGGACTGCTGGGAAAAATTTCCACCCAGGTAGCCGACGGAAATCCCAGATACTCCCCTCAACAGCTGTGGTTTCTCCAGAGGTCCCCGCTGCACCCCTGTTCGTGTCCTTGAGTCTGGGACCCCAGGGCAGGACCCGGGATACAGGCGCCTCTAAGTGTTTGCTGAGCGGATTGAATGGGCGTCAGCTGCCTACCTGCTCTGCGCGGCTTCCACGCTGGTGCTTTTCCAGGATTACTTTCCTTGGTGAGCTTCCCCCAAGCCCTGACGAGGAGGTGCCTTCAGGTCAGACAGAGGGTAACCCTCTGCAGCCGTCAGTGGCGCGGCACAGCCTGGCTTTGCTTGCCATCACATGCCTCCTCCTGCTGGGAAGCTCGACTTCCTCACCGATCAGAACCCGCTGCCCACGGCTCAGGGGCTGCGGACAGACAGACTGACCGACGGGCCTGGCGGTTGCTGGGGAGCCTGGTGCACTGGGTTTTGGGGACTTGGTTCGTGCTGGAGCTTGCTGGGAGCCAGAGGTCCCCAAAGCCAGGTGTGTGCAGGAATCGGCCTGGACAGAAGCCAGGAGTGAAACCCCCCAACCCAGGGCTGGACCAGACCACCTGGGTTAGGCCTGGCCCTTCCCCTGGCCACCTGTTGAAGTGGGCAGTCCTCATGCTGTGTTTCCATCGTAAAATGGGGGTATGTGACAGCTCGGGAACCGTGTTGAGAAGTGAGCCAGACAGGGAGCCTGCAGGGCCCAGCGCTGTGTCCGGCGCAGGCCCCGGGGCCGTTCATTGCTGGACAGAGTGGAAATGCCACCTGGTGATGTCCCAGCACATCTAAGCGTGAGAGACATAAGATGCTGGACGCCTGTACCACACGGGGACGCGAGAGACATTGCAGCCTTGTGGCCTTTCGGTCACTTTGTTCGGTGACACAGCCTAGTGGCTGTGGGTTGGGCCGCCCACTGGCACGTGGTGGGCGCCGTGTCGCCATGCTGGACGCAACCTGCCCTTAACCTGGGGCGAGGCTGGCCTCTGGTAGACCGTCATGACATGCAGGCAGTGCCACTCTACGCTTCAGAGGAGAGCCTGGCCCTTTGCAAGGGCAGTGCAGAGGGGCCCATGGGTGCTACTGGCAAGTGCAGGAGAAGGGGGTTGTGCCGACCCCGGGTTCCACCTGCCGGCTCGTTTCCGGAAGAGAAACTTCAGGAAGTGAGGGCCTCCCCAAGTAGGGACATTGGCTCGTGGGGTCCCCTGGTGCCTCTAGAGCCTTCGTGGGTCCTGGTGGCTTGGGGAAATTTGGGGGCCGTTTGGAGTGTCACCCTCGGGACACCGAGGTGTGCGTCCCAGACAAACCCTCTTTGCCTCAGTCACGAGATACCTAGGTCCTCTGTTGTCCCAGGTGTTTGGGACCCGGGGGGAGCAGATGGTCTTCCTTTCCGTCCACGGGGTGTCTGGCTAGCCTGTCACCTCCGGGCCACCTGTTTATTTACCCCCAGGACCCCAAGTTGGAAAGATCTGTTCCAGCACGCCGCATCTGTTAAATAATAATGAGGCCATTTTAAAAGGCTTTTGGATCGAGCGTGGCATAAATAAAACAAGAAGTTAATTCATTTTCCCATTTTTTATTGATCAAAGGCATGTCAGCTGCCAGTCACAGCGTCTGATCAGGGGCGCGGCCCCGGGCGGTCAGGGTCATTCCAGCGGGGACAGCACCTGGTTTATCACGGGGAAATGCAGCTCTTTGTTGCTCACAGAGACATTTTAGGGACACTCCACAGTGTCCGTGGAAATTTGAATATGGAGGATGCCCCCCCCCCCGAAAGGCAGAGGTTGTCAAAGGCGGTCCTGCTCTGTGGGTGGCTGGGAGGCGGGAAGCGGATACACCCCATCTCCCCCCAGCTCCCGTGGGGACTGTGGTGTCCATGGGTCTCTCTTGAGCAGGGGGCACGGTCCTGTACATTCCCCTGTGGCTCGTTGGGTTGGTGGTGACTGCGAGCCTCAGACACCATCTCCCGGAGGCCTTTGGCCGGCCTCCGTCTCTCCGCCTGCGTCTGGGCAGCAGCGTTGAGGGGTGAGGCTGGTAGTGAGAAGCTAGCAGGGGTGTGGACAAAGGGCCCAGGTCTTCCTGGGGTGTGGGCACTCCCCAGCTCTCTAGTTGACTGTGGTCTGGAGGGAGGTTGGCCCCAAGTGCCCACTGCAGGGCCCCGCCCCCTGCCCCCACTGTCCCAGGGCGTGACGGGTCAGGGAAGCTCTGGGAGCAGGGACTTTGGGAACCCATGAGGGAGGTGACCCGGTCGGCTAGCGCTACCTAAAGCAGTTCCCTCGAGGGAAGAGCCCAGCATTCCGGAACTCAGGGCAGAGTTTTCTTTCCGCATTTTACAAATGGAGAGACAGGTACGGAGAGGACAGGCGGTGTGGCTCTGGAATCCCCAGGCCAGGCCTGTCCCCACCAGACACGCCCGTTACAGGTCTGCCGCTGAGCCCCTGCCATGCCCCAGGTGGAGCTGGGACCCCAGGACTGGGAGGCCCAGGGATGCCAGCCGGGGGTCCGGGAAGTGGCTTTGCATATTGGTGGCAGTTTGCAGGGGCCAGGGGAAGGTCAGGGGCATCCAGGGAGCCCAGCCTGGGGCTTTCCCTGCGGGGTCCCCCTCCGCCAGGCTTTGCTATGGGGCGCAGCAGACCCCCGGCCTCCTGACCCAGCCGGAGAGGTGGCCATGAGACTTCCCCTCTAAGAGGAGGTGAGGGGGCACCCTAAGAGGTCCCCCTCCTCCTTGCGAGTTCTCCGAGCCTCACTTGGTCTGTCTGTGGAACGGGCCAGTCACGCTCCACGCCTCCCGGGGCCACTGTAGGCACTGGGTGGGATCGTGCGCTAGACCACGCCTGCGTGCTGCTGGCCATGCAGGAGCACCCGGCCCCCTGTTACCCCATTACCTCCATTGACGCTTCGTTCAGACTGCACATCCCCAGTGGAAGCCTGCTGACCCGGGATTTTGCCTTCCCAGGCCTCAGTTTCCCCTTTCGCACCTGCCTCTCTGTGCTGGAGTACACGAGCAGCCCCTGAGGGGACAGAGCAGAGCCGCGGCCCTGGGCGTGTGTGGCGAGAGCCGGGTGGATGTGAGTTCTGGGGGCCTGGGTGTCCGACGTCCCATTCCAGCTCACCCGCGAGTGGCCACGGGACAGGGCATGGAGGTCTGAAGGCTGCCTGCCTGGACACCAGGCCCTCCAGGTCTCCTCCATGTCTCCACGTGGGGCAGGCAGTATCTCCCCGATCGTAAGTCGGTTTCAGGGCTACCAAAGAGTTGTGGCCGTGTGGGGCCAGGAAGCCGGTCCCCAGGGGTGCTCTGAGGCCTTGTGGCTCAGACGTGGGATCTGGGCTCTCAGGGCCGGCTCTGCCTCCCACGTCCGGGATGTCTGCACTGCGGCAGGCTTTTTGGGGGTGAATGACAGATGACAGTGGGCAGCAGGCCCTGCGAGGCTGGTCGGGGGGCGGCTGGGCCCGGAGCCCGTATGTTCTCGCTAATCTGATTTCAGCCTGCTGAGTGGGCGGGACGGAGGGGGTCAGGAGTCCGCTGCACAGGCGACCCGCCTCTTGGCACAGTGGCCAGGGCCCTCCCCGTGGGCTGGGGGGACGGGGGGTGGTGCCCTGAACAAATACAGTGGGGGCCGACTCAGCTCTGGGCTGCTGGTTGCTTGTCAGGGGGCCAGTTTCTGGGGACAGACCCTTATTGTGGCCACTTAGCTGACTTCTGGGGCTGAGCGTCAGTCTCCAGATGCCGGTGGAGCCGTGGCTGCGTCTCAGAGAGGGCCTGGAGGGCCGAGCAAAGAGAAGGCCACTCGCCCCTGTGGCCACAGGGACACGGCCCCCAGCCAAACCTTCTCTGGTCACAGGACAAGGATGGGCAGCTTCCGTCCTGGCACTGGCCACTGTCTGGACCTTCCCTTGCCTACAGTCACTCAGCCTGTGGCTGGGATGTGCCCATGGTGTCCTCTCCCCATCTGGCCCTCGGGAGTCTCTCTCCCAGAGTCTGCAGCCGTCCCTGCTGGGATGGGCCGGGCCTCGGCCACATGTCCTCCTGCGTCCAGGAGAGGCCGGCGGTCAGAGGAGCGGACCTGAGCTGCAGAAACAGCAGGCCCGCTGCCCCTGCTGAGTGGAAAGAGGAGAAGGGGCCAGGAGTCCGGACACAGGGCCGGCCCTTCCACGCTCTGCCCCTCTCCGTGTCTGGCCGCTCCTCTAACTGTACAACGGTGCGGTGGGGCGGGGGGACCATGCATCTCATCCTTTGGAGCAGGCCGGCTGCGACAGGGACCCTGCTGCTGAGCGCAGTGGACAGGAGGAGCACGTCGGAACGCACGGGTGCCCGTCCTCTCCAAGGGCCTTTGCTGCTTTGCAGCAGATGTGGGATCCAATCTGGGCTGTGCCTCCTTCTAGGGAGCCTCAGTTTCCTCTCCTGAGAAATGGGGTGAATGATGGGAGGGTGGGGAGTAAAGGTGTCCGTGGCAGAGAGCAACAGAGCCGGCCGGGTGCACAGACGCTCCCCGGGAATGAGGCTACCTCCCTCCTCTTGTTTTCCTGTGGGGCCCGGTGCTGCCGCATCCCTCTCCTGGGGGCCTGAACCTGTCTGTGTGCCTCAGTTTCCCCAGGGCCAGCCTTCTGTGGGCTGCGAACTGCGTGGGGCCGGGTCCTGGAAGGTTGGGGCCCACGCGGCTGCCAGGGGGAGAGGCCAGGCAGACAGACGCTGTGCCTGCAGGGCAAGGGGTGCCCGCCCGTCCTGAGCCCCTAGAGGAAGCCTGGCCTCGCGGGCTGTGATTGTGGTTAGGAGCCGTGTAATTAACTCTAAAAATGGGAGGCCGAGGACGGCACAACGTGGATACTCAGTGGAAGCTGGAGCTGGGCTGAGGCTGCTGGGCGGGAGGGAAGGTCTGAGACTGGCCGGGACCCGGGGCTGTGGGCTGGGGCGGCTTGTGGCTGGCCCACAGACCGGGGGGCGTGAAGCCGAGGATGTGTATCCTCCCGGTTCTGGAGGCTGGACGCCTGGTCGGGAGGGGTCTGGGCTCTCTGGGCTCCTCCCTGCTCCTGGCGGTTTGCCAGCCCTCGCTGGCCTTTCTCGATGCACAGAGCGCCCCCAGATCTCTGCCCCCACCAGCACGTGGCCTTCCTGTGGGGTCTCTTTCTCTGTCTTTTTAAAAAAATTTTTGTTTTACTGCAGTATAATCAGGATACACAAGATTTACCTTTTTGTTGGAGGGGAGCAGAGGGAGATGAGAGGGAAATGTCAAGCAGGTTCCCCGCGGAGTGTGGAGCCTGACGTGGGGCTTGATCCCCTGACCCTGAGTCGATGTCAGGACTCAGCCGCTTAGCTGACAGCGCCACCCAGAGCCCCCAAATTTATCAGTTTAAGCACCTTTTTTTTTTTTTTTAAAGATTTTATGTATTTATTGGACAGACAGACAGAGATCACAGTAGGCAGAGAGGCAGGCAGAGAGAGAGGGGGAAGCAGGCTCCCGCTGAGCAGAGAGCCCGATGCGGGGCTCGATCCCAGGACCCTGAGATCACGACCTGAGCCCAAGGCAGAGGCGCCCCCCAGGCGCCCCCAGTTTAAGCATCTTTAGTATGCGTACAGTTCAGCCGCGTTAGGCGCCTTCACGGTGTTGGTCACAATCATCACAATCATCGCTCTGACTTCTAGAACTTGTTCCTCGTCCCAAACTGACACTGTGCCCAGGAGACACGGCCGGCCACCGCGCCAGCACCACCGTGCTACCCGTCTCGGTGAGCTCGGCCTCGTGTGTGTGGGCTCCTCCCGTCGGTCCTTCTGCGTCCGTGTGATCAGAAGCTTCAGGTCCCGGAGGACAAGACTTAGGACCGTCTGAGGCCCAAACCGGCAGCCGTAGCCGCTCAACAAATTAATCAGAACGAAATCCATGGACTGTTTCAGTTCGACGAGCCTCACCTCAAGTGCTCCGTGGGCACGTGGTCTCGTGGCTGCCCTGCTGGACAGCAGGTGCTTGGAACGCATCCATCCCTCTGGAAACTTCTGCGGGCGTACGGCTGCAGGCTCACGGACGTGAAGGAGCCATGGCACGCGTCACTCGACCGGGGCCGGAATGTCTTTTGCTGTCAGGACATTGCGGTTGTCCTTTGTTAAGGGAACGTGGGAGGTACATCTGCGGACGAGGATGGGTGGGGTCTGTGCGGATCCGCCGACGTGGTGCTCTCGTTGTGGAAGTGGGTCCTTGTTCTTAGGAGCCTCGGCGGTTCAGGGGAGACGGGGTCACGGCTGCGGTTTGCTTTCACAGGTCAGAGAACACCGTATGCACACAAGGCCGGTGAGTCGGTGCTGGCCGTGACCGGCACCCGCCGTGGCCGGGGCGGAAGGAGCGGCCGGCCCGGGCTGGGGATGGGCACGGCCCATGAGGGGTGCACGGCGGGGGTGAGGGCCACTCGGTTTATGCCGGGCCTGCCGTAGCTTGTGACTTCTGCCTCCCCTTCGTCTCCGTCTGTCCCTGCATCTGCATTTCCAGTGGGTGGCACGCGCTCCAGTTTTGCTGTCCAGCCCTCGGCCCTTAGGGAAGGGCTTCCAGGGAGGACGAGCATCTGAAGTTCTGGCACCTCGGGCCACGCATGCTGCTGCCCTTGCCTCAGGGACGCCTTCGCCAGCTGGACTGCTGGGCCATCCAGGCACTCACCGTGGCCCAGCGAGACATGCGGTTGGAAAGCCGCCCTCAGGAGCCAAAGCTGCTGTCACTGGTCCTGCGGTGGGAATCAGTGGACAGGACTTGAACCCGGGGCTGGGCCCTCTCCGAATCCTGCCCTCCAGGCCGGCTGGCCTGCTGCCCTCCTGCCTTCTTTACCAGCTCCTTCCCCACGGGGGCTGCGGCCGGCCTTCCCGTTCAGCCCCAACCCCAGACCTCTGGCCACAGCGGCTTCACCAAGCGCAGTGCGGGTGGGAGCTCAGAGCTGGGGTTGCCGGGTAGAGGAGACGCCCCGACTGTGGCTGTGGGGCTCTGGCCCTGGTGCGTCCCCTAGCTTCCGCTGAGATGGGTGTGTGCTGTTCCCGGGGTGCGCCACGGGCGGGACGGCTTCCCCGGGGGCAGGTCTGTGCCGGGGTAGGCGGTGAGTGTGCGTGAGTGTGCGTGTGCGTGTGCGTATGTGTGTGTTCATGCTCTGTTTTTGCTGACTCAAACCAGCATTATTTCCGGTCCCGATCGCCCAAGCTGGATTCTCTGGGCAGGGGTATGGGACAAAGGGTCATGAGTGGCCAAGGTGAGCCAGGGACACCGATGACATCTGGACCCTCAGGCCGGCGGGGGCGAGGCTGCCCAGGGCCGGAGTGCGTGTCTCTGCCTCTCCTGGAAGCCAGAGCTCGCCGCGGTGACGGCGACTCCTCTCGTAGACCCTACAGGCTCAGCCTTCTTCTCTTCTCTTCTCTTCTCCAGTTCCTGTGCTTGAAGAACATCCGCACATTCCTGAAAGTCTGCCACGACAAATTTGGGCTGCGAAACAGCGAGCTGTTTGACCCTTTTGACCTCTTCGACGTCCGGGACTTCGGGAAGGTGAGTGCTCTCTTCTCCAGGGTCCGGACGCGGGGGGCCGAGCGCCGGCTCAGTGCACGCGGGCCGGACGGGACAGGCCCGGCCCCTCCAACACGGCCGTGCCCCGCACCTGCGGGCGGGGACGCATTACAGACAGGAGGGCGCGTGGGGGGCGGAGGGTGGCAGGACACCCAAGGTGAGATCAGGCATCGAGAATCCAGGGGGCTGGAGGGAAAGCCGGGCGTGGATGTGGGCGGAGATGGGGCACTTGCTGCGCAGGATCTCTGGTTCTTGACGGGGCGCCCGGCTCCTGTGAGGGGGCCGAGATGCGGAAGGTGCCGTGATTATCGAGGTGTGTGTGAAAGGGGCCATGGCGGTTATGCCAGAAGCAAGCGGAGTGGTCTCTGGCTGCAAGCATGTGTTGGGCGGGAGGGGGGGTTTCGCTGATGACTGAAGCCCCAGGTTCCCTGGAGGTGATCCCCTGGGTCCATGGCAGACAACTCAGAAGCTCTGCTGGGTCCGGCCAAGGGACCCCAGGCGGGGCAGCCGCAAAGTCTGTGGGCTGGCGGGGCACGGGGGTTTCAGCTCCTTTGTGAGCTGTCTTCGTGGTGAGCCTGCCTTCACAGCCACGTGAGATGTCACGTGTGGTCCCAGGCCACTCCTTGGACGTGGCTGGGATGGGGGCCGTGATAGCCTCTGCTGCGGGGAGGCGGGGCAGGAGGGAAGAACTGGTTCTGTGCTGTCTGCGGTCCGGGGGTCCCGTTCTCTGGGCATCCCCCCGCCCCCACACCGCGTCCTGCCCGCCCTGCCCCCCCGCACCGCGTCCTGCCCCCCCTGCTGGGCTGCTGGCACAGGCTCAGCCAGACCGCCGCTTCCCGGACTGCCCCAGGAGCCGTTTCCACCTGCTGATGGGAAACATCAGAAGATATTTATTGCTTAATTTGTCTGAGAAGCGTTATCGGGGACTGGGCGTTTGAGGAAATGTGCTGTGAATGCATCATTTATGAAAGCGGGGGGGCTTCTGCATCTGCTGCTGCAAGTGCTGCCCACACGCTCGGAGAGGACCCTTGCCTTGAGGCGCAATGGTCACCGGCAGTAGCCTGGACTTTCCCATAAGCCACCTGGCCTGATGGTCCCCTCCCCACGTTCTGGAATTCGCTAGACAGGAGATTCACAGACCCCCACAAGAATCCATCCCTGTGCCATTGCCCCTTCTGAGCGGTTTCCATTCCCCCGGAAGGGCTCACTCCAGTCCCTGCTGCTGCGATGCCCCTGCCTGGGGTTCCCGGCCGCCTGCCTCCCTGTGCCCCCGGACACGTGTGCTAGGGTGGGAGCACCAAGGTTGGGCTGGGTCTTGCTGGCATCCGGTCCCATCAGTGGGCTTCTCAGTTCCCCGGGGTTGCTCTCCCGTTCTTCCTCCTTGTGCACGGCAGTGCCCTCCCTGGCCAGGAGCGCACGCACACACGTACGTCGCATATACTCACGCACAGAGCCGCTGTTTGCGATAACCGCGTGGAGGACAAGGCAGGATACACCCTGGCCAGGCTCGTTTCTCGCCGGCGGTGGGCAGGGGAGACAGTCTGTAATTGCATTTTGGTTTTGATGTGCTACAGCTGAGTGTGATGGTGTAAGACAGACGCCCATTCATGTAGCTCAGACTCCCGTCACATGACCCACCGACTGTGTGGCTGCGCGATGTCGGGGGGGGGGGGGCTTGTGCTCCTCAGGGGTTCAGGGAGGCTGCTTGGCTCCAGGGCGATGTCCCAGGTGCACGCAGAGGGGCTGCGTAGGGGCTGCGGCTGGCGCTGGCCCCCGGTCTGCCCACATCACACAGTGATGGATATTGGTGCTGCTTTGCCACGCCGTGGCCTCTGCAGTGGAAACCGGGAGTGGGCTGTTCATTTGTCATTCGTCACCATTTGGAGTTGCTGTGGGGCGTTGCTGGGAATGGAGGTGGTGTGACGCCTCGGACCTGGGTGCTGTGTCCGGGGGGGGGGCTCGGTTCATGCCGTGCACCGAGGCCCCTTGGCTCTGGGGGGGCAGGGCTCGGGGAGAGCTCCCCCACCGCCCCTCTGCTCTCCACATTGTGACCCTCGAGTCAGACTGATTCACATTCTGGCCCTGCTAACCGGCTGGGTGACTTGGCAGGTGACCCGGTGCCTCTGACCTCCATTTGCCCGGTGGGAGGTGGCGAGGCGTCCAGCCCTCAGTACGGGCTCCTGAAATGCCAAGCGCTTGTCACTGTCCCCTCCCCAGGTTTGGCTGAAACAGAACTAGACCCTTGTAGGCCTGTGTCCTCTGATTTTTGTCGTCTAATATTTTACTCGTAAAGTAAGTAAGTCCGCACCTTTGGAAGACAGAGCCAGAGGGCTGAGTGCACGGACTGCGGACGCTTGGGGGCTGGGTTTGAGTCCGGCAAGCCTCGGTGCCCAAGTGGCTGACTCAGTTTCTCCAAATCCTGCTTGTGAGATGGTCTTGAGAATACCGCCCTCCGAGCTCTGCGGAGCAGGCAGCGGGATTGTGTTCCCGGAGCTCAGCCCCGCCCCGCCCCGCCCCAGGGGGCCTCACTGTTCTTCGCTTCCCTTCTCCTTGGTCCCTTGACCTCCTGTTGGCTGCATGGCGGCCCCGACTGCCCATCCGTCTGGCTAAGCGTCTCCTCATTGGCTCGTTCCGCCCCACATGTGTTTCTCCTGGAGGTAGACCTTTGGTTAGCCTTTCCAAGCTGGGGGCCGGCAGAGGCTTGGGGCGCTGGGGTGTGCTGCCCCCGTAGGCACCCACTGTCCCAAGTCTGCTCGGCTCGTCCCTCCTGATGTTCCGGGATGGAATGTTCTGGAAAAAAACACAATACCAGCAGAGCCTCAGTGCCTGTGGCCTGCTTTGCTTGGTACCCAGAGGCGCAGAGACTCTCCCACCCCTGGAGGGTGGCACTGGGTGGGGTGCAGCGGCAGACAGGAGGGCAGGCTGCTGGCGGGCTGGTGAGAAGGAGCGCGTCTGGTCCTTATTCGGGTGTTATCTTCTGAGAGGGGCCCGGCAGGGAGGTCCCCGTGCATAGCTCTGTCTGGGCACAGAGACAGAGTGTAGGTTCTGCATGTCTCTTCAGGAATGTTTCTGGAGTTTCCCATGGGCCCGGCTTAGCCTTTTGAGGAGCCCCTCCAGGAGCTCCACCGGCTCAGCCTGACTCTTCCGGGTGGGTCTGGAGGCCCTCACTCACGTCAGACCGTGACTGCCTGCTCTGCCCTCCCCCTGACCCCCACCACTGGCCCCGGAGCGCTGAGTCCCCGCCAGCAGGAAGGCAGACCCTGTTCCTGTCCTGGTTTCATTGTGCTGTTTCCAAGCCCCTGCTTTTCAGCTTCCCATCTCCAGTGTTGCTGGAGTCATTCCTTGGGGAGAAAAGGCATTGGTGCATTCATTCCTCTGTCCACCCACCCAGCCATTTGCACACCCATGCACACATCTACCTACCCAGCCACCCACCATCTACCCTCCCACCTGCCCAACCATGCACCCTTCTACCCACCAGCCCAGCCGCGCACCCATCTACCGTCCCCCCACCAAGCCATTAAGCACTTAATATACTGTGCATTTGTGAAGCACTCACTATGGCAGAGATAAAAGGGAGAGACATGGTCTTTGCCCTCCAAGGGGAGGCCCAGATTAGCTCCTGTGCCATCAAGTGTAGAAGAGAGGAGAGAGTGGAAATCCTAGAACTACCCCAGAAGATGCTGGGCTCTGGCCCACCTCTCAGCCATGACACTGGATCTTTCAGTGCACGGGATCTTCCCCTCAACTGCGATGTCGTTGCGGGGAAGATCCCGTGCACTGAGAGCGAGCACGGCTTGTGTCATGGGACAGACTAAGCCAGCCCCCTCCCCACTCTGGAGAGCTGGGGCAGGTTCCCGCTTTCCGCCTGTGTATAGACTGGCCCAGTCCCAGGCCCTTGGGCTTCTCCTTTGGCCTCTCCGCTGGGGCAGAGTGGGCCGAGCAGGGCAGGTGCAGAGGGAGCTGGCGTTTGGGGCCCATGAAGCTTCAGAAGGTGTGTACTTGACCCGGGAAGAGTGCTGGGAGGGGCAGGCCGGATTCTCTGCTCCCTGGCGAGATCTCGCGCAGAGGCCTTGGTGGGGGCAGCGGACAGGTGGACCCCTGGAGACCTCGAGGGCTGCAGGAGCCCTGGGTGTGGCCAGCCCCGAAGGAGCCTGCCCGCTCACCGGGGAAGCTGGCCAGGTGCTTGCCTTCTGGAGCCTTCTCTTGTGTGGGTTCTGTCAGAGCCAGGTACTGGGGGTGGCCGGCCAGAGAGAGGGGCTTCCTGTCCTCTAGACCTGGGTGGGGGTCCAGATCTTGAGAAGGCTTGGGCTCCTCGAGCTTTCCTTTTTGCAGGGATGAGATGAAGACTGTGGACCCTCGTGCAGCGTGTGAGGTCTCAGTGGGGATGGGCAGTGCGGGGCCCAGTCGAGGTGGCACTGGTTTCTTCCTCTTCCCACTCGGCCCCCAGCAGGCTCCATCCCCCGGGAGCTGGAGGACTGGAGAACCGGCTCCCCCAGTATTTCTCACTTAAGGGGTTTAAGTTTGGGCGGTGCGTGTGGGGCGCGTCAGCTGAGGGGCTTGCCGGTAGGAAAATCTGCGGCAGGTGGACCCTTTCTCTTGTCCCTTCATGTCCTCTGTCAGAGGCACAGGGCCCAGCGTGGGAGCGGGCGTGGGAAGGGCTGCGGAGGGGGCCCGCTTCGGCTGGGACTTCCAGGGATCGCTGTGGCCCTAGTTTCCAAGCTGGTTGGGAATTTTGGAGAGAGGATCCTGGTGAGACCGCAGAGTTTCTGTGATTTTTTCTGGTATTTTGGTCCCTGGAGAGCGCTGGGCCCCGAGGTTGGCTCACGTGATCTTCTCATGCGCAGCGACGTGGGGCGTCTCACCGCCCCTCACAGAGCAGGATGCCGACCCCAGCCTGCAGGGAAGGGCCCTTCCTGGGCCCCGCTGCCCGCTCCTGCCGCACTCACTCGCTTTTCTGGGCTCGCCTGCAGCCCCTGCCCCCCACTGCCCGGCACGTTCTCCCGTGGCTGCAGGGCTGCCTTCCTCCCCACTGTGGGGTCTCTGTTCAGATCTCACTGTTGAGGGGTGGCATGCCCCTCGCTGCCGGCTCCCTGGAGCGCGGCACCACCATGAAGCACAACAGCCACCTTTCTCAGCGTGCCTGTCGCCGTCCACCTCCTGGCCGTGGGGACTTGGGTTACTGACGTCCCCCAGGTGTCTAGAATCGCACTCTGCACGTGGGGCGCCGGCCAGTCTGCCTTTGTGTGGATACGTGGTTCTTACAGGAGGAGCCTGGGAAGCCTCTGGTCAGGATACCCTGGAGCCCTCGGTGGGTCAGCTGCCTTGCAGGGGCCCGGGGGCCTGGGCATCTGGTGGTCTTCCAGGCCCTCCCCCCACGGGGCATCCCATCCTGCCCAGTGGGTGCTGCCCCAGCCCAGCCCAGGCCTCCCTACCTGCCCGGGACCCGCAGGTGCCCCAGTCAGTGGGGCTCACTTTAGCCTCCGTTTGGGCACAACGGACGGCCCTCGAGGAAGGTCTGCATGCCTCCGACAAGTCTGTCTAATTCTCCGATTTATGGTTCATGGAGACATTTTCTATGCTCAGAAACTGGAGCGGTGGTGAGAGCTGGCCGTCAGCAAGACTGGGATGGGCCCACAGGCCACTGCGTAGTTCAGGGTGTGACGCCGGCACCCCATCCCCGCTTTCCGCCCGTGTCCCCTCTTGTCCTTCTAACTCCTGTCGCTGGCAGGTGCGGGGCTGCCTGCTGGCTTCCCGAGCCCTCAGAGACCTCACAAAGTAGGGAGGTACGCGAGCCCCACAGTGATGGTGCGGTCGGGGGCTGTGGGGGTCCTGCTGGCGGATTCTGGCTGCCCATCCCTTCCTCCAGGTGAGGCGGCCTTACGCAGGGAGGGGCCGTGGTCAGCCCTGAGGGGTTCTGCCACCTGCAGGGCGCGTCGGGAAGCTGGGCTCGAGGCCAGCGTGGAGGCCAGCGGGGCAGAGCGGAGGTCCGTGGGCTGTCCTGTCGCGGGAGAGGCCGCAAGAGGACCAAAGCAGGGAAGCGCTGGCCCTTGGTGGTTCCGAAGACGCAGGGCAGCGACGGCGTGTCTTCCCACCCAAGGTCAGAACAGGTGCAGCTAATTCCGTCCTGCAGGGGATTTCAAAACACTTTGGGCCTCTCAGGAGGCCGGGAGGAGGCAGGGGGCAGGGTTGCTGAATCAGAGTGAGCCTGCTCTTACCTGCCTTCCATGGTGCGTTTGCCTGACATTTGCTTTAAGGATTCCAAAGAGGCGAAAAATGTAGTTTGAAACCAGTGGTCCGTAACAGCCCAGGCCGCCCTTGCTGGGACTGGGGCTTCGGTGGTGGTGGTGTGGGGGGGGCGGTTTGTGGCAGGCCTGGTTGCAGCTGCGGGATGCCGGGATGATGTCCTGGGCATGGGAAGCAGGGCCACGTCTGCCAGCATTGCCGGCCCTCCTACTGCCCTGGCTGGGTCCAGAGCCTGGACCTGTGGCCCCACCCCATACCCCCTTAACTTCTGTCTGTAGGACACAGGGGCCTTTCCCCCCGTGCTTGGGGCAGGTGTCTTCCCACTGAGCCCATCAGCACAGACCTCAGCACCCCAGGGGTCTACTGGGGAGTGGGCCCACGAGACAGAGCCGGCTTGCTCTGCCAGACCTCCCTGTGTTCCTGTTGTTGCCGTCCCCCCTCTGCTTCTCCCACCAATCCTGCCCGCCACTGTCCTAGGGCTTCTTGACAGCACGGACGCTTCTAGAAGCCAGGTGGGGATGGAGCCCCTGAGACAGCTTTCAGAGCTCTGGACAGAATGGCGCCCAGAGGGCACTCGGCGGGACTCAGAAGTCACCTCACCTCTTGGGGCCATAGTCTCCCCATCTGTAAAATGGGTTTGCACCTTGGCTGCCCCTTTGGGGTGGAGGAGGGCCTGGCAGGTGCGGCCGTGCGCGCTGGTTTTGGAACCCGCTGCTCTCAGGGTGGTGTCCTCCTCCCCTGCCCTGCTGAGCAGGTGGCTGGTGGCTTTGGCGGGGGGCGGGGTGTGCCGGTGGTTCCTGCCTCCGAGCACCAGCCTCACCCCATCCAGCTTGTGCTGCGTCAGCCCCATCATCGATTTCTCTGTTTAGCGTCTGCATCGATGAGCGAGTCCCTGGGGTGCTGTCTGGTCGGGGGAGGAGGAGCAGGCAGCCTCAGGACATCGATCGGACACCCCTTATGTCTGTTCTCTGGCCCGGCACTGCCACGTGCTTGCCCGGCTCCTCCTGGTGTGTGTTCACTCATCTGCGGGTGCAGAGCCCTGGGCGCTCCCTCGAGGCTCGTTTGAGGACTCACAGACACTGATGCTGCGGTGACTGCTTGTGTGTCGTCGTCCCGGCGCTCTGGTCGCCGAGTCTGCCGCACACTCACTGTTCAGACGCGGCCGCCGTGCGGGAGGAGCAGCCCCAGGCCGAGCAGGGCCCAGTGTGGGGCTGGTGGTGCAGGTTTCCTGCTCCAAACCATGCCTCCTACTGTCTGTGGACTGTCTGTTCCCGCCGCCAGGAGCCCACCCGCTTTCCGGGGACCCGGACAGCCAGATGCACGCACGCGCATGCATATGTGCACCCCTACACGCACTCGTGTGCACGCACATCTGCGCACACACACATGTAACACATGCACACGCGTGCACACATCTGTGCACACGCTGACCCGCTGTCTCCTAACTCGGGTGGGAGTGGTTTTCTTTGCTCCCTTCCAGACCCCAGCTGTTGGCTGACCCCACCTTCGCGGTGGTGGAGGGAGTGGCGGGTGCGTTTCGGTTTCAGTGCCGAGTCCAGACAACGAGCAGGTGTGCGGAGCCCTGCTGTGAGGGCTGGGTCTGCCCCCGGTGTGGGGTGGGCAGCCCTTGTGCGTAAGGCCCGGGGCCTTTGGGCCCTTGTGATGGTGCCTCCAAACCCCTGGGTGGGGTCCCGGGGAGGGGGTGGCGCCCACACCTGGCCCGAGAGTTCTCCGAGAGGGGCCTCGGCTGAGGCGCCACCGGGACCTTTTAACCTCCTTCTTGCTCACGATTCATTTCTGGGGAGAGAGGATGCGGGGACTCTGGACTCCGTCACACCTGATAGAGAAGCTGGGGATGGAGGAGGTGGGCCAGGAGGATACGCCCAGTCCTCACATCTGGGCCTCAGTTTCCCCATCTGTGAGCACACCGTTGCCCAGATGATCCCTTGGTGGGGGTTGTCCTGGGCGCGCCTGTTGTCCCTGTCGGTGTCCTCCTCCCCTCTGTGTCTGGCTTTGCCAGCAGCCCCACCCAAGTGGCCTTGAGTTAGCGTTTTCTCAGCCCAGCCTGGTGTGACTCATGCGTGCCTTCTTTGTCTGTCCGCAGTTAATTAAATATTAATTGGCTAATTGTTTCTCCCCAGGGCTCCAAGACATTGTTTCTGTTGAAGCCTGACAGGCTGATGTTTGCAGCAGAAAATGCAGAGCAGGGCCAAGGGGAGAGGGGAAAAGTAGCAAAATGTGAATAATTAATTGAGACAAGGTATCCTTTCTTGGCACCCTGGGAGGCCCTTCTCCCGCAATGTTCCTTCTTGCAAAGGCAAGGAGGGGTCGGCCACCCCCAGCGACCAGGCAGCTGCAGCAGGGTCGGGTCTGAGATGGTGGGGGCCGGGCGTCTCTGAATCACAAGGAGAGCGGCCAGGACCGTGTTGGGGGAGAGGCCCCATGGCGGTTCCAAAAGCTTTACCCCCTCCTACCCACCCGCCCCGAGAGGCTGCATCGTTCCGGCTCTCCACCCCCCTGCCCCATTCAAGGATCAGGGAGTTTGGGCTGGAGCCCGTGGCTATGTATCCTGGGTGGTCCTTTTTGACTTTCTTCTTTTCCTTATTTTTAAAAAATTTGTTCTTTTTCTTAAAGATTTTATTCATTTATTTGAGAGAGAGGGAGAGCTTGTGCTTGTGAGCACTCACGTGCACAGGCAGGGGGAGCGGGGAAGCAGGCTCCGTGCCGAGCTGGGAGCCCGACGCGGGGCTCATCCCAGGACTCCAGAATTGTGACCTGAGCTGAAGGCGACACTTCAGTGACTGAGCCACCCAGGTGCCCAGACTTTAATTTTTTAAAGGAAATTGTTGTGATAAAATGGATAGAACATAAAGTGGATCATTTTAGCCATTTTTGGGCTCCGTCCAGAGGCGGTGCGGTGGGACCGCCACTGCCGTCTTGTTCAGAGCTATTTCGTTGCCCCAGGAGGAAACGGTCTCTCCTGTCTCATGCCCTGGCCCCAGGCAACCACCCATCTGTTCTCTGTCTCCATGCATTTGCCTCTTCTGGAGCAGGGAATCCCGTCCCACGTGGCCTTTTGCGTCCGGCGTCTTTCCCTCAGCCTCCCGTGTCCGAACTTCACCCACGTGGTCGCGCCTGTCAGGGTCCGTCCCATCCTTCTTAAAGGTCGGGTCGTACGCCACGTGCCGCTTGCCTGTCCCCCGCGGATGGACGTTTGGGCCATCTCTCCCTTCCGGCTGTTGCGGCCAGTGCTGCTGGGGGCGCGGGTGTGTGAGTCGCTGTTTGGGTTCCTGCTCTCATTCGTTTCGGGCGCCTGCGCAGAAGGGGACTTGCCGATCCCATGGTGGTTGTGCGTGTTTTGAAGAACTGCTCTAATATTTTCCGTTTCTCATTCCCAGCGGGGTGCGAGGGCTCCAAGTTCTGCACATTCTCGCCAGCACTGGTGAGTGTGTGTGTGTGTGTGTGTGTGAGTGAGAGAGAGAGAGATACAGCCACCCCGGAGGGCGTGAGGTCGGATCTCACTCTGGTTTTGATTCGCACTGTCCTCATGGTTCGAGATGTCGAGCACCTTCTCACGTCGTCTCCGCGGAGGTGTCTGTTCAAGGCCGTTGCCCACGTGCTAATCCATCCCTGCTGTTGAGTGGCACAAGCTCGCTGTATACCCAGGCTCTGAACTCCTGAGAGGTCCGTGATTCACAGGCACTCTGTCCCAGCCGCGGCTTGCTCTCCACTCTCCAGGAAGTGTCCTTGGATGCATGAAAGACAGGTTTTGAAGTCAGATGTAGCTGTTTTTTCCTTCTGTTGCCTCCGTTTTTGGTGCCTTGCCCAACAAGTCATTTCTGAATCCAGCGTCAGGAAGTTTTTCTCCTACATTTACTTCCTTTTTTTTAAAAGATTTTATTTATATATATATTTATTTATTTTTTGTCTATATATTTAACAGCGAGCACATAAGCAGGGGGAGCAGCAGAGGCAGAGGGAGAAGCGGCCTCCTCGCCGAGCAGGGAGCCCGATGCGGGGCTTCATCCCGGGACCCCAGGATCATGACCTGAGCCGAAGGTAGAAGCTTAATGATTGAGCCCCCCAGGTGCCCCTCCTGCATTTACTTCCAAGAGCCTTATAGTTTCAGGTCTTACATATGGGTCTTTGATCCATGTCCAGCTAATTTTTGTATGCGGTGGAGGTCAGTGTCCAACTGTCCCGTTCTTCACATGTGGACATCCAGATTTCCCAGCTCTGTTTCTTGAAAAGACTGTCCTCTGCATTGGGCGGTCTTGGCCCCTTTTGTAGAGTCGTGGGAGCATCTGCTCGGAGGGAGGCAGTGGTTTGTTTTGAAGACAGAACAGAAGTGTCTGCCGAGTGACCACATCCGCTGGTCAGTCTGAGAAGAGCCCGTCCAGGCCCCGCTTCACCGGCCTCAAGGTCCCCATCCTTAAAAGTCACCCACCCCCTGCGCCTTCCCCGTGTGGGGCACTTGGTCCACAGGGCACGTCTGCTTTCCTGTGGGGGCATCAGGCCCCTTCCCAAAGTGTGTGACCCCGGCTGGGAAGACAGTTCTGGGGTCACAGTTTTGCCAGAGCCAAGGAAACAGAGATGACCTGGTGGGCGTTCTTTTCCCCCAGTTGAGCCAGGTAGGGGAGGTGGGGGCTGCCCCGTGCCTCCCAGAAACAGGGGAGTCGGGGGAGAAGGTTCCAGCAGCTGCAGAGTGAGCTGAGACCTCAGGGTGCCCGGGCCCCTCACCAGCCCCAGACGGACCAGGAGCCCCGGGATTCCAGGGCTCGCGGCAGCCAGAGCCCCCTCTGTCCCTGTGTGCTGTCTGGTTGGGACCAGAGAGGCACACCGTCTCCCGGCCCCTCTGCCCGCCAGCTCTAGGAGCGTCGCGGCGACTGCCACCTGCAGACGTTGTTGGAACAATCCTCACGTCCAGTGCTCGTGGCTGAATTTCCATGAAGCGCGAGCGCCTCGGCGGATGGGCTGTGTGGAGATCCGTGTTAATCGGCGGCTGATTGCCGTTCGCGCTCGGGCCTGGGCTTCCTCCCGGCCTCCGCACAGAGCCAGGTGGAGTGGGAGGAGCTCGTGGGAACGCGGTGGGGCCGGCTTTGAAGTTGGAGCCCGCTCCCCGGGGTGGCCTCCGGGATGCCGAGGGGCTGCCCCCAGACACAGCAGGGGTCCCTGGAGCCGGATACGAAGGTGCTTCTCGGGGACGGCCGGTCACTGTGGTGATGGGCGGCTCAGCGGACGTGGAAGGAGAGCGTGAACACGGATGGGCTCGGCTGAGTCCACAGATGAGAAGGCCCGGTGCGGGAGGTCAAGGCCAGCCCCTCACGCTGGTCCAGCCAGCACTGGGACCGTCCCCGGCTGTCTCAGGAAGGTGCGCCCCTGGCCCAGGCTGTGTGGACATACCGGGCTCAGCACAGCCTTGCAAACATGGTGGCCATCATGGGGCCCTCCTGGGAGTGAAGTGGCTGTGACCGCAGCCTCGGTGGCACTGCCACAGTGGCCCCTGGCTGCCTGCTGTGCGTGGCACGGAAGGTGTGGACACCTTTGATCCTGGTCTCACACTCCGTGCAGTGCAGGTCGCAGGTCGGGGCAGGGAAGGCGGGCGCTCTTGGGTCTGTCTAGACCGGAGGCACCATGTGCGCTCGGTGTCACGGCCAAGAAGGGCCGAGCTCAGCCTGGAGCCCAGCTGTAGCCGTCATTCTTTCGGTCCGGCCGGGGGACGCAGCGGTCAGGAGATGGGTCCCACTGTGTCTGGGCTTGGCACCCAGAGGCCAGCGACCATAGAGCGAGACTCAGCTCTCCTCTTGGACATCCAGAGCCCACCCCGCTCCCCGCCTTCCACAACTACCTAGGAGGGAGTGCCCAGCCAGGCCCGATGCAGGGGACAGAGTGCTGAGAGGGACAGACCCCCAGCCTCTGCTCCTATGTGGGGGGCTGTCTGGGGGGGCCGGGGGGTGGAGTTGGAGGCTGAGGGCCAAGGTCATCAGGGGACCTGCTGAGTCCGTGTGCCTGGCTTTGCCCTCCAGGGACCCTTGTGAATATTCTCTCCTCTTAGGAAAATACGTTTTCAAATTTGACGCAGTTGAAGCTAATGGCATCTATTAAGTAATTAGTTTTCCCATTTTTAATTAATGAAAGGCTAATTATGAGTTACATCTCCAGTTAGAGTTTCTGATCCGTACTTGGTGCCAGTGCCCCACGGCGGGGGTTGCCAGCCAGCCAGGAAGGGGGCCGGCAGGAAGCTCGGAGTTGGGGGTGTTCCCTTTGGGCATGTGCAGGGAGCCCTCGGGGACCGGGACCCTCAGGCCCCCCAGGTAGGGCTCCCATCAGTGTGGAGGGCGCGGCCGGTCATCACCGGGCACTGTGGCAGGTTGGCAGGTGTGCGAGATGGCAGAGGGAGCTCAGGGTGACAGCAGCCCCAGCCCCAGGCCAACCCCTGTGTCCTGGGGTCCGGGGAGGGCCAGCCAGGGCGCTCAGAGGGCAGGCACGTGGGGAGGAACGGTCCCTGAGGCAGGAGGCCTGCGCCTGGAGGGGCAGGCCTTAGCAGTCTCAGGCTGAGCCCTGGTGCCGATGGGGACACAGGCCTGCCTCCTGGCTCTCTGGGGGGTCCAAGGCAGGGCCTGGCCTTTCTCTCCTGGCCCTGGGAGCTCAGGCCCTGGGTGAGGGGAGGCCCCGAGGACAACCTTTCAGGACGACCGGATGAGGCTGTCAGCTCGGCCTCTGATGCGAGACCCCCTCACTGGTGGGTTCACTGGTGTGTGTTGCTTTCGAATCTCGGGGGCACTTGTGCACAGTTAGGGGAGCCTGGCCCCTGGCCCGTGGTGGGGTCCACACGTGTGCGCGCCTAGCCCGGCCCGAGGGCGGGCCCACACTGGGGTCTGAAGCCGACAGCAGCTGGTTCTGGGCTCAAGATGAAGGAGGGGCCGGGCCTTTCCCCTCCCGCCCGGGGTTGCCAAGAGCACCCTGTTTGTCCTGCTTCCATGGGACAGACCAAATCCGTCTGGCGCTGAGCTATATGCTGTTTCCTGCTTGCATTCCTTCTTGATCTGAGACTGAAATATTTTAGCTGGTGGCAAAAATGGCTAAGTGCCCTTTCTCCCTCCCGAGATGGGAGGGACGTTCAGGAAAAATCCAGTGTCTTGGCGCCTCTCCTCAGTGAGAGGCCCTGTCTGATCTGGGGGTTAGAAAGACAGTGCCACCGGCCCGCCCTCCCGGCCACTGGGGACAGGGAGGACCTGGGCCGGGAGTCTGGGTGCCCGGTTTCCACGAAGCCCCCGCCCAGGGCTGTGTGGCTTTGGGACAGGTTGCAGGAGGCAGCTCCGCAGTGCCCTCGGGTCCCCTGGCCCACCCCAGCCGGGCCGGGCCCTCCGCTCCTCACGAGGACCTGCTGTGCAGGTTGGCGGTGAGAACTCAGGGGAAGCGTGGCCATGGTGCTCCTCCTGTGGAAGGTTCCGGAGCCGGCACCGTGGTGGTTTTATCCTCCAGCACCGGAAATGCAGAGACGTGGCAGCAAGGGAGGCCAGCGAGGAGGCCATTGTGGACAGTGCGGCCGTAAACCACGGGAGCTGCAGGCAGGCCGGCGACGGAGGGAAGGAGGGAAAGTCAAGTGGTGGAGAGGACTGGAGGACGCAACTGTGACCGTGGGGAGGCCGTGGGTCCCAGGGGCTGAGGACGGGCTGGCGTGAGACAGGCCTGGGCTTGGGGGACCTCGGTTGTGCTGCGTAGCCTTGCTGGCCTCCGTCATCTACGAAACGGGAATGGACATGACCTCAGCCCCGTGGGGTCCCGAGATGCGAGTGAGACTCGTGTGTGTGGAGGGCCCGTCGTCCCAGCCAGTGAGGGCTCGGAAGGGCCTCCCTACAGGTGCCGCGGCCCGGATTTCTAGATTTGTCCTGGTGATGGAGGTGGCTGGGGGCAGCGGCTGGGCGTGGGTTTGATAGGCAAGTAGAGGCTCTGGAAAATGTGGGACTGAGATGGGGACGCGTGGGCCTTCTGCCCCGTTCTGTCTCTCTGCCCCAGCGAGGACCACTTTCCTCTTTCGTGTAAGAGTTTAGAGCTGAGCTGGAGGCACTGATTCCTCTGTAACATTTCTAATGGTTTCCCTTTTAATTTAACTAGTGGAAATCACCCTGAGATGTCTTTCAAGTGGAAAAGGAGATGTCCTAATACTGTGGGCATATCATTAGGAAAAGCAAATTAAATCACGTTTAATGGTGTTAGAATCTCAATCACTTTGGAAGATGGAGGCAGTGAAGCGGGGAAATGAGGGGTCGCTGACGCCCTCGGAAGGAGGTTGGGGAAAGGAGCACCAGGCGCAGTCCGGGGGTGGCGCTGGGCCAGGACTGGGGGCTTAGCCAGGGAGGGCCGGCAGTGGGCAGGGATCCAGGGCTGGGGAGGCTTTCTGTCTCGTGGGTTCAGTGTCTGCCGTTGGGCTGGGGGGCTGTGGTAGGCTGTGTGGGTGTCACCCCCAGAGTCATGTGTTCAAACCTAACTCTGCCCCAGGTGAAGGTGTCAGGATGCCCTTGGGAGGGGAGGAGGTCGCCGGGAGGAGCTGCAGGAAGGGACCCCAGAGGCCCCCCCCCCCGCACCCCTCCCACTGTGGGAGGACACAGTGAGGTCATGTCTGTGAGCCGGGGAGCGGCCCCACTAGACACGGACTCTGTGGGCACTGGGATCGTGGACTAGGAGCCTCCTGAGCTGTGGTCGTGGGTCCGTGGGCGGTGCTCCGTCCCAGCCTCCATGGAAAAACCGGCGTGGGGTTCGACCAGCCCTTTCTGTCTCCAGGATTCTCCCTTTGGGGTCTTTACGGTTCTGTCTGGGGTGGGGGGAGGGCAGAACAGCTCCGCTCTTTAACAGATGCCTGATGGCTGGGCAGAATGCTTCCCTTCTAAGCTTTGGTTTCCTTATCTACAAGGGAGGGTGGCACCTGCCTGGGGGGCTTAGTGGGTAAGTGAACCTCTCGGGCCTGGGCTCAGAGTTAGGTCTGGTGCATTTGCAACAGCTGTGGCCCCTTGGTATGCTGTATACATTTTCAGTGGGGCCACTATTTTGTTCGTGAGTAGCTGAGGACGCTTTGGAGATTATGCCTTTGCAACTGGCTGGATGATGGGTCTAGCTCTTGTGAATATAAAAAGGCCTCTTGCAGAAAAAAAAAAGAGTTTTCTTTTTTTCTCATGGTAAGTTTTCAGTTCCCTGATATGTCATAAAAAATATTCAACTTGACATTCCACCATTAGGGAGTCATTCCTTTGACTCTAACGTTCCTATTGATGTAGGTAACCTGTTAGGCTTCATCACTTACTTCTCCGTGCTGAGGAGTTTGCTGGATCCTCTCTGGAGAACAGCTTCTGATCAGGAACGGAGAAGGAACTTAGGCCTCTCCAAGGGGAGGACAGGCAGGGGTCCTCCAGGGAGGAGAGGGGCAGAGTGCAGAAAACCGAATGAGCGTGTGGGCTGGCCCCTCGCCGGCCCTGGGCAGGGAGGACTGGCGTGCGGGCTACTTGGCTTTGTTGAAGACACTTGTGTGCCGTCAAGGAGGAAAGCCAGGCTGGGGACTGTGGGGCTTTCAGGCCCCAGGAGGGTAACAACCTTGTCCTTCGTATCCATACTCTGCTGAGCGCTTACTGCACCCCAGCCCCGAAGCGTGGGACTTCTTCGTGTGGGGCCCCCTGTAGCCTCACACTCGGCGGACCAGGACGCTAGGGCTCAGAGAGGTGGAGCCACTGGCTCTGGGCACGCAGGACATCAGACGCCGACATCAGATCCCTCTCATGTCTACCAGACCTGCCCCGGCATCTGCACACAGGAGGCACTGACTAAATGCTTTAGCAAGACTGGAGGCCCCCAGGGGAGGCTTTACAGGGGAACAAAGTGGCTGTTGGCCTGGGAAAGCTAGCTGCACTGGAGAGGTGGGCTTCCCCTTGGAGGCCCATCCCTCAGCATCTGCCCTGTCCCTCCCGTCTCTCTCCTCGCTTCCCTGCCCTTCCCTCTCCACCCCTGCTGCCTCCCTCTGCACCTGCCACTGAGACTCCCGCTCCCCACTCCCCCTGCGTCTCAAAGCATGGTTTCCCGGGACTGGGCTCTGGACCAGCGGCAGGTGCTCTGTCCCGGCTTGGCCCAGGCGGCCATTGTCAGCGCCGCCACCCTCCCTCCCTCTCTGCAAGGAGGGCTGTCTCCCCAGGAGAGAACTTTCCGAGTGAATTGCTGTCAGCTAGCGGTCAGCCCAGTGACCGCTGGGCGGGTGATTCATCTTGTTCTTTATTCTGCCTTATCTGAGCAAGTGGGCACCCAGCCCCAGCTCCGGTTAGGAGGGAGAGGCGCGCCGGAGACCAGACCCCGCCTGCCCTGCTCCCCGTGTGGGCGCGGCTGGGGCCTGGGCCCGTCTCCCTGCAGCCCTCGGGAAGGGAAGGCAGGGCGCGCGTGTTGTATGTGTTCACGCGTGTGTTGTGCGTGCAGTCCAGGTGCACGTGTGCGTGTCCTGTGCCTGCACACGTGTGTTGTGTTGTGCGTATCTGTGCACGTGTGTGGGCTGGGTTACGCCTGTGAGTTTTGGGTCCTTGATACTGGCCGTGGGCTTCTCTGCGGAGACGAGGGGCTCGTCTAAGCCTCGTGTTCTCGGGGGGCTTTGCGAAGAGGGCAAGGCCCCCCACATCTTGCGTCTCCTTCAGAAGAAAGTTCTTGTGGTGCAGTCATGCTTGGGAGAAATGCGGCAGGGCGCTGGCCGTCGGAGCCCGTGGGACCCCAGAACGTGCTGAATCCCCTTGAAACGATCAGGCTGGGGTGGGGGGGCTGCAGGGAGCGGGGTCCGGGAATGAGCCCGTCCCAAGGAGCGGGAGGCAGGGTTCGACGCCGTGGAGCCCCTGTGGCCTGCTCCGGGCCTGTCCTGGTGTTGCAGAGACCACGGAGACCGGGGCTGGGCCCTTTCCAGTACGGGGACTGCTGAGCCGGCCTTGCCACCGTTTACAGAAACACTCGGTGACTGTAAGGGTCACAAACACAGCTCCTGCCTGTGTCCTTGAGGCCGGCCCCTTCCCGCCTGCGAGCAGGCCCTCCGCCGCGGAGGACCTGGTGCTGCCTGGTGGGGGTGGGGGGACAGATGTCGCGCTCCCTTCCAGAGCCCCAGACCCATTTGTGTGCTTTGTGGACTGGGGGACTGGGGAACAGGGCTCCGGTGACATGAGGGCCGGCCCCTCCCCTTTTCTGGGGGCGGGACGGAGAAGACAGTAGCGTTGGGCTGACCGGCTTCACCGGGCTTCGCCGCCTGGAAGGGTGCGGCTCCGCGGCTTGAAGGAAGTTCCCAGGCTTGCGCCGTTGTCTCCAGCTGCCCCTTTGCAGAAGATTCCCATCAGCCCTAAAGGAAGCCCCGGCCCGTAGCAGCCCCCACGCCCCTGCCTCCTGCCCAGCCCCCAGCAAGCCACAGCTCTGGAGCCCTCGGGACTTGCCTCTTCCAGAAACTGCCTGGAGATGGAATCCCGCGGCCCGTGGCGTCTGGCTTCTCTCCCTCGGTGACCTTCTCAGGGTGCATCCACGTGGCCCCGTGGGTCGGTACCTCGTCCCTCCTCGCGGCCGGATGAGATGCTTTCGCGGATGGGCCGCGGCTGCTCCACCCGCTTCCCTGCTGACGGCCGTGGTTGTGAACGTGCGTGCGAGGGTGCTCGTGTCTGGGGGTACAGACCTCGTGTGGTGTTGTGGGGCTCGGTAGTGATGCTGTGTCGAACTCATCGGGGGTGTGGCCTCTGCCCGGAGGCCTCCTGGGGTTTCGGGTCTGGCACATGGAGCCCGAGCTGTCCTCGCTGGCCGCAGCTTTGTGTTTCGAGGCTATGGTGAAGCGACAGCCCGGTGGCCAGCACTGCTCCTTGGTGGGTGGTGGGGGGGTGTCTGGGCAGCGTGGGGGCCCCGGGAGGACAGCTTTCCTGAGGGAGGCTACATTTTCCCCGGGCCCCCCCTGGGTCGAGTCTGCCGGGCACTCTGGTGTCCTTTCTCTGTTCGTCTTTCCTAGGGGCTCTGTCTCCTGTTTCTCCCTCACCCCCTGCTCCCCCACGGTCTGCTGTGACCCCCTCCAAATGACAGTCTCGGCCACCACATCTCTGTGACCACCCAGGGACCACCGTGGCTCTTGGACATGGTCTCTGTGTCCCAGGTCCAGAATCTGAGCATCTCGGGGCCAGGCGCTATCCAGCCCCTCGGCCGTGGCTCTGCTGGGGGCGCCTGGGGGCAGGAGGGATCCTGAAGGGTGAGGGGTGGTTACGGGAGGGAGGAAAACGCACCTGGTCAGGAAGGGTCGCTTAATTAGTGGTTAGTGGTTAGTAGCCACTGGGCTCCGGGCATCCTTGCCCATAGCCAGCGAGCAGGGTTGGGCTGGGGAGCTGGTGAGGGTCCCTGGACCCGCTGTAGGAGCTGGGGGTGGGGCGGGGTGACATCCGTGGCCGGGCGGATAGGGAAGGAAGCAGACGGAGATGGGGTGCAGAGATGGGGTTCTGCTAGGCGGGAGAGGGTGCTGGCAGGGAACCACTGTGTGGGCCCACTGTGTGCTGCGGGGCCGTGAACGAGGGGTCCAGGGGCTGCTTTGGGTCAGATGTGGGTGGTCTTGTGGCTGTCCCTGCAGCTCTGGATCCTCTGCCCAATCCATTTCATACAGGCCTCTGTCCCCACCGTGCCACCAGCGTGGGCCCCTTCTGTGGCCCCCACAGCACTGAATCCTTGGTCAGCTCTCTGCCCTGTCCTTCTGACCCTAGAGCACCGTGTGCTCGCCCTTCTTCCCCAGGGCCCCAGAGCCCCAAAGCCCCAGCCTCCCCTGGTTTTCTCCTCTACTCCCTCGCCCGGCACTTTCTCTCTGCACTTTGCATCAAAAGCCCGATGGGCCTCTGATGTGGCCCAAGTGGTGTCCCAGGATCCCGGCCTCTCTGCCCGCCTCTGTCCCTCCCCGAGGCTGCTCTTCCCGGTGGCTCCGCTCTTGGTTGGGTCTGCCTGGGTGGCTCTCTGCGGGGCCAGCTGCGGCATCGAGCGATGTTCTTGAGGGCCGCAGCTGGGGCGTGGGGCTGCTCCTGGCGTCTGGTGAGTAGAGAGTAGGGGACAGCCCCAAGACGTGGACCATCCGGCCCCAGAGTCTGCTGGCGAGGCTGAGGAACCCCGGATTATATCCAGACCGACCACTGCCAGCCTCTCCTGCTGGCGACCGGGTCAAGGTTGTACCTGGGTCACTTCAGCGCTGTCTCCCCCCCGCTGCCGCTGCCCACTGCCATCTGTCTGTTTTGTTTGCTGCTGTCCCTCTTCCCACCATGTCCCTGTTCTCCAGCCTGTTCCCTAACAGTTCCGGATGCAAGTCTGATTGCCCCCCTCCTCTGCTCAAACCCGCCAACCCTCTCTTGGGTCCTCTCATACTCCCAGGAACGGCCAGTGTCCCCACTGTGAGCACTATCACCTGGAGGACCCAGCCTGTGCTGTCCTTCCAGCCCATCTTGCCCTGCATTGTCCACCCCGCCTGGCTCTGCTGGCCCCTCGCAGGTCCTCCATGAAGCCAGGCTACTGTCACCCCAGGACCTTTGCACTTCTTGGTTGCTCTGCCTGGACTGTGCTTTCCCCACATGGCTGTACGGCCTGACCCTCCCCTCCTTCAGGTCCTCACCACCCCGCTTGCCCTGTTCTGACCTCTCCTTCCCTACCCCCTTTGTGTCCTCTGCCGTGTTCCTCCAGAACACGATACCCATTCTATTAATTGACGTGTGTCGCTGTCCCCAGAGAACACGGACCCCACGAGAGCAGGGCTGTGTCTCTTCTCCACCTCTGATCTCAAGAACCAGAGCAGAGCCTGGCATGTAGTTTCCCGCCCCGTAAAGCTTTGGAGAAATGAGTGAATGAGGCGTGACTGGAGGAGTTTCTGGAGGACTGCCTCCCGCGTCCTTCCTGCCCCCCCACACGCACAGGGGCGCCCTTCTGGGGACCTGCTTCTCTCCAAAGCACAACTGGTTTAATCTGTTCTTTCTCTGGGTTCATTAAACAGACCCGCGGCTCCCAGCAGAACCGCGGCTCCCGGCAGAACCAGGAGGTGGGGCTGGGCCCCGGGGGCCTGGAACGCTCTCTCTGCAAGCGGGAAGCGCGAGCAGACCCTTTTATAGACTCGTGCGCCTCGTGCGGGCCATGAAGCTCCAGGTGGAGCGTCAGGGCCACGAGGCAGCGGACACTGTGTGAGCGCCCCCGCGAGCTGGCCAGTGCCTTCCAGAAGCTCCTGCATCCTGCTCTCCGCTCGCCGATGCACGTGAAGCAGCTCCACGGGGACGGCCTGTGGATGGGCTGAGCATTCAGAGCCTGGGGTCTCGGAGGACCCCTGCCGGGACCGCGTCCCGCCGGTGAGGACTGTTTGCAGGCAGCTGTGGGGGCTCCCCCAGCGCCGTGGGCGCCTTCCCAGTGAACACGGCGGTCCGCATGGGGTCTGGAACGTGGACCCAGGCCGGTGGAGCGGCCCGTGGCGTCTGCTGACGTCATGTCGGGCGTTAGCCCAGGGCCAGAGTACATGGAGGATGTGACAGGGCTTCGAGGAGTTGTTTCCGGGAGGCCTCGGTGATACCCCCCAGCGTGTGCGTGGTTGTTCCCACGGGTGGGTGCATTTCCCAGCAGCACCGCAGGCGAGGGGCTCAGGCCCCCACTCCGCGTGCCAGCGGCCAGTTCCAGGCCGTCTGGGGCTTGTGGCTGACGGGCGGTCGCTCAGGGCTGTCACCGGCCCCTCCTCAGGCTCAGAACCGGCTGGAAGGGCTCCCAGATCTGGAGAAGACAGTGTCCCTGCTCGAAGCTCAGGGAGTCACAGAGGACGCAGCTTGGGAGCAGCCCGGGGCAGAGCGAACCTGGGCGAGGCGCACGGGCGGCGGGGGAGGCTCCTTGCCTGGATCGTGTGGGCAGTTTCACGGGCGGATGACTGTGTCAGAACCGATCGGATTTAACACTTGCAATACATGGTGTTTGGTGCGTGTTGATCGCGTCAGTAAATCTGTGAAAAGCCAGCTCAGCGGACCACGCGCTGCTCAGGGGCCCCAAGTGGCTGGGGAACCCTGGATGAGGCAGCGCAGATGCAGCATTGCCCTCATTCCGGAAGGTTCTAGGGGGCAGTGCTGCTCTGGAGCAGGACGCTGGGACGCGTTTGTCCGTGGGACACGCTGGGTTTGTTGCTTTTCTTTATAAGCGAATCACCTCCAGTGACACAGTGAACGTGTGATTGTATTCGCCAAACAGCAAGACAGTGGAGATGGGCCCTGTGCTCCCGGGATGTGGCTCTGCACCCCCAGCCTCCCTCCGTGGCTGTTTCCGATTCTAACAGCCCTGGGACCGTGGCCCTCCCAGCTGTGGTTTCATCTCTGCCTGGGTCCCGCTGGGGCGGCGACCTGGGCTTACATGTGGGCGTGGGATGTCTCAGGATGGCCTTGCTCTTTGCAGGACCTGGTTGGACTTCCTCCAGCCCTCGTGTGTGTGGGTGCTCTTGTCAGACAGTTTCCACGCGTTTCCCACTTTTCTTCTGACTTTGGCCGCATGACTCCCTGGACCTTGGTCCCTCATCTGGAAAGGGGGTGGGTCAGTTGGGGTTAAATTAGGGAGATCACAGCACGGTGCTCTGTCAGTCCTGTGTCTTCCGTGGAACCGTCCATGGAGGTCTGTAGCCTGCACCAGCTGGAACGGACTTGGGTGCTTCTAACCAAACCCGACAGAACCGCAGCCTAAACCCATGAGGATTGACTTCGTCCCGTGAGGATGTTTGGAAGTAGACAGCTGGGCAGGTGTGACAGTGCCATAGAGTCTTTGGGGATCCAGGCGTCTCCCATCTTTCTTCTCTGCCTCCTCCTCACTGGTTTCCATGCTCAGGGTCATGGTCCAGAATGGCTGCAAGAGCGCCAGCCATCTCTTCTGTATTCCGGGCAGTATGGAGGAGGGGGACGGGGAAGCTGACTCGTGCAGACTGCAGAAACCTCACTCACGGCTCAAGTCCTCCTTATTGGCCCAGTGGTCATCACATGACCTCACATGGTTGCAAGGGAGCCTGGGAAGTGTGGTCTTTCATGTTGGGCCGTCCCTGGCAATGTGGGAGCAAGCACCCGCTGACGCACAAGGCGAGGGTGGAGATGGGAGGCCACCAGCTGTCCCTGCCCTACAGGCAGCTGAGTTTAGCGGGGAGGGAGTTTCTCAGCTCGCTCATGTTGCTGTACACGAGGAGTTTAAAGTTAACGCGTGTCCGGCGCAGAAGAGGCCTTCGCGATGAGTAGAAACAGGGTCCGCAGGCGCAGCTCTGGAATCGAGGGGGAGGTCTGCTCCGAGTGCTCCTCTGGCCCAGGGCCCCATGTATCCCCCTGCAAGCCTTCTTGTCCTCTGCCCTGTCAGCGCCCCTGGTCTGTAAGGGGCACAGGACACAGCCCAGCTCCTGGCAGGCGCCGTTCTAAACATTTTCTGCATGTAGCTTGTTGAGGCAGGTCCCCTGGCGAGACGGCGTTTCCAAACATGCGTGGCCACGGACGGGCGGGTGGAACGCGAACGGGGGTGGGGGCGACGAGGGGCGCGCCAGGCCCCGGCCTCCCCTTCACGCTTACCGTGCCGTTGTCCGGCTGTGTCCCAACCCTCACCCGTGTTAAGGACATGGAAATGCACTGGGTTGTACGTGGGCACGGTGTCCGGTGGCTGCGACAGCTGGGCATTCTGGCCCATGCTGCAGGTAAGGAAACTGAGGCCCGGAGGTTGCTGGCTGCTTGACGGGTCTGTCAGTCGCACGGCTCAGCCACCGAGGAACTGGGTTTTGAACCCGCTGGTGGGCTCTAGGGTGCAGGCCCGGTGCCCTGAGTGACTCTCGGGCCAGGAGCTCTGCAGAGGCGGCCACATCCCTCCCCCCCCGGCCCCGCCCTGCAGAAGACGAGCGAGGTGAGGATGCCCAGCCCAGCGCCCGCGCACGCCCCGGCCTCCCGGGAGGCACTTTGGTGGACTAACTCGACAGCTGTGGCTTCCCCCGTGCTTCCCCTGTTCACGGTTCCCTGTGGGTGCCCGGACCGGGGTCAGACGTTGTGGTGTTCTGACTCCAAGTTCAGTTTTGAGCCTGCGGTGTGTACCAGCTCCCAGAATCCGCCTTTGTTCCTGGAGTGCTCCTCCCTCTAGTGGAAAGGGTGCTCGTCTTGGGATCCCAGCGGAGGAAGGCGCTGAGGGCCCATGGTGCCCCGGCCATCATCACGATGCTGGTGACCAGGGCCCGCCTGGTCCCACAGAGCCGCAGGAGGCGCAAAGCCAGCCCGGGGGTGGGCACACTCCTGCCGTCGGGCAGGGGCTCCCCACACCTGATTTGTAGACGAGTTTGCCTCAGAGGGACCCAGGAGTGGAAAGGGTGTCTGGGGGGCCCTCCCCGTGACCCCCTTCAGGGCTCAGAGTTGACCTGAAGCCCCCCCTTCCTTGAGCCTTCTTGGGCCATCAAGGGCAGAAGTTCCAGAATTTTCCAGGAAGGCATTGGTCTGTGTGCACAGCTCGCCCAGCCTCCACGGATTTGCCGTGTGGGGAATCTGGCTTTCTGTTTGGGGGAGGTGACAGCCACTGTGGCGTCCCCACGGTTTCTGGCATCATACTTGGGGGGTGGGAGCTCTGTGCCCATGCCGATCCCCACATCCATCCCCCTGTGGCTTGCCTCTGGGGACGCGCTGGCAGGTGCTTCTCTGTGACACCAAGGGCTCGGTGCCCATGCACCAGATCTCGCGGCCTCTGGAAGAAAGTGCGACTCCGCCGTTCACAGATGAGCGCACCCTTCCCTGTGCAAACGGTTTGACGTGGCTGTTAGGTAATACTGGAAGAGGAAAGTAACTGTGGTCAGGACAGTGGCAGCCTGGGAGGGGCAGCGGGGACACGGGACAGGCCCAGAGGCCCCTCATGGCTCCCCCTGACTGTGCAGTCTGGGGTTTCGTGCTCCCGACAGCTGATGGGAAGGAGGAAGCCAGCGTTCTTGGTCCCGGTTCCTTCTGAGAGGACGTGGCCTGGGGCTCCATGGAGGTAGCTTCGGGCCCCACTTTCCCATTGTCGTGGTTCCCTGTTGCATGCGCTGGGGGGTGCTGTTCCGTCCCGGGTTACGTCACGGTTCTCTCTGTGTGGGATGACTGGGGCTGTCCTTGTTCGTCATCCTGCCATCTCCGCGTCCAGGCGTCCTGTTGCACAGAGACCGCTGCTGAAAGTCTCACCCTCCCGTGACGACCGGTGTCAGAGGTGGCCACAGGCCATGGGGCCACGGGGCCACAGGCCATGGAGGGGAGGGAAAAGGGACGAAGCCTCCAGTCCTTTCCCCGCTCCAGGTTTCAGATTTGGTTCATAATCTCATCCCACGTGCTCGTCTCTTCTGTCCTGCCTTAGATGGGACGCCGCCCTGCTCTCGGGGAGCTCCGAGTGGGGAGAAGGTGTCAGGGATGCCATGGGGGCTGGGACGGACCCTGGGGGTCCTCGTCTGGTCCGGGGGCATCAGGGAGGGGGAGGCGTGGGAGGTGACAGGTCAGTGAAGGGGGCGGGTAGGAGGGGGTTTCTTCTGCCTTTTCACACTGTCAGGTCGGGCTCTCTGTCCTCCCTGCCCACGGGAGGGCCAGGGGACCCCGGGCCCCTCTCTCTGGCCTCCACGCTCCCCCGCTGTCTGGGTGGGCAGCGAGGGGCGGGAGGGAGGCATCCCCCCAGCACCCGCCCACTGCTTCATTTGCGCCTGGGCTCATCCCCAGCCCGGGACTGGGGCTTCTGGGAGACGGTCCTTCCCTTTGTTACTCTCAGCCGGGTTGGTTTGAAACCCGTTAGGCTTGGCATTTATTTACAAAGGCTGGCACGGCCCGAGCCGACAGAGAATGGAGAACGCCGAGACGGGAATTGATTTATGAGGATGGCGGCGGGATCTAGGAAATGTCAGCCTCTCCCCCAGAGTCTATAAATCAGCCGGGGTGCCCGCGAGTTTTCTCCCACCCTGTAAGTCTGCTCCGAGGGGCTCTGCGGGTCTGGCGAGGCTGGAGGAGCCGCCTGGTGACCCAGCTAGTCTCTTGGCTTTGCTGGACCCGCTGGGTCGACCCTGCTCCCGGTCACGCGGGCCGTGGGGACTTCAGCCCTCTACGTGGGGACAGGGGCCTGGCCCCAATCGGCCTGAATCCGGAGCGGTGACCGGGGACGGGTGGCCAGCCCGCGGTGCTCCCCCGGAGGGGGTCTTCAGGGACTCCTGGGAGGAAGGCTCCTCCCAACCTTGGGAGTTGGATGGTTGGTTCCATGGGCCTGAGTGTGGCACCGACGTTCTGTAAGTGACGCAGGGTCCAGACCCACATGTGGGCCGGGCCCCACGTTCCAGCCGCGCAGCCATCGCCTGACTCCCCGGTGTTCTGCGTTCCGTGCCTTGGTGGAAGGAAGGATGGGTTTGCGGTGTGCACGCCCCAGGAGCCGAGCCAGGCCTGCCCCGAGCCGCTCACTGACCGGCTAAGCTGAGGTCAGTCCCCGGAAGGTGGGCGGAGCCTGCTTACCCCGGGGGGACTGTCACTTACCCTGTGGCTGCGGGAAATGTTTTTATGTCCCTCAGTGTGTACATTTTTAAGACCCTGAGGCCCAGAGTGTCCTGTGTCTGCGGCTCAGCGTTGAGGGGGCTCATCGGGGAAGTGGGCTTCAGAGTCCTTCCAGAGGGCTGACTCAGCAGTGGCCCCGAGACCCAGGGACAGTAGGGGACATACTGAGGAGGTCTCGGTGGATTGGACCGAGGGCCCTGGCCGCAGACTTGCCGGCTGATGGTCCATCCCTTGAGTGAGGGGAGCCTGGATGGCAGGTGTGTGGCCTGAGGGACCCTGCCTCAGTGTCCTCTCCTGGAATGATCATGGCCGTGGCCTCCTCCGTGGGCACCGAAGGGTTGGTGAGGGAGGCAGGGGTGGAGCTGGTTTGAGCACGTGCCCACCCCGGCCACGTCGGAACACAAGGTGGTTTATAGATGATGAGCAGCACGGACCAGGGGGCCTCCCTGAGGAATTAGGGGACCCCCCCCCAGGAGTGCGTGTGCCACACCCACGTGAAGCCGGGACGGACCTGTGCTCCACGCGTCCAGGCTGTGGGTTCCTGCAGGCGCCTGCGCGGCCCCCCGGGTGGGCACTTGTGCACCTGCTCACCGGCCACTGTCGGGAGTGACCCGAGGTGCTTCCTGGTTTGAATTTCATGGGACCCTGGAGGACAGGGACTCGGAAGATGGGGCATGAATCGTTCCTTTTTATTGGGGTATCAGAGAGGTTGAGGTTTTGAAAGGGAAGCTTTGGGATTATTTTCTGCTTTTGCAGGCTCTTCGAGCGCCTGGGAAAAGGATTCGTTGTTCCAGTCCGTAGAAGGACAAAGCTGTGTGTGGTAGGGACCCCCCATTAGAATCCAGGGACCACGGGTGCCCCGGTTGCCCCGGGCCCCAGGCACACCTTGTGTTGTGGGGTCCACGGTCTGCCGGGTTGGGAAGAAATGCCACTTGCAAGCCGGCTGCCCTTCTCCCTATGAGGGGATTTTGCATTTCTTGGCCAATGTGATTTTATAAGATGATGAAATGGTCAAACGTTTACTGAAATGTTTTATCTATTTACATCTTTAAATAATCTTTTTTTTTTTTTTTAAAGATTTTATTTGTTTATTTGACAGAGATCACAAGCAGGCAGAGAGGCAGGCAGAGAGAGAGGAAGGGAAGCAGGCTCCCCGCTGAGCAGAAAGCCCGACGCGGGGCTCGATCCCAGGACCCTGAGATCATGACCTGAGCCGAAGGCAGCGGCTTAACCCACTGAGCCACCCAGGCGCCCCCATCTTTAAATAATCTTTATAAAAAGAACATGTTACTATAAAATTACTCTTTTCTGTTCACAATCTGTGAAATGCATTTCTCCTAACCTGCCCTGTTCAGCCAGGGGGCTTCACCTTGCCGTGGCCTCTGGGCCCCTCCACGGGCTTGGCCGGGGACCCGAGGGGGATTTATGCGGGGTTCAGGGGACCACTCCGTGCACCAGCACCACGTCCCTCCCCGGGTCGCCTCCGTCAGGAGCCCCCTCCAAGGCTGTTTTTCAGCAACACCCCCACCATGGGAGAGCAGACCCCCAGGAACACCGAGTGGGTCCGTGCCAAGTGTCTCTTTCTTTTCCAAACCAAGTCCATGGTGTGACCCCGTGAGCCGCCGGGCCCCGCACGGGCTGAGGCCGAGGTGGGCTGGTCTCTCTCCCCAGCAGTGCGTGGCCTCCCCCAACACTGGCCAGGACATGGTGGCCCTCGCTGTTTCCAGGGGCTACTTTGGAGGGAGACAGCTCCTGACGTGCAGGTGTTGGGGGGCAGGTCCGTCTCACGGGCTTTCTGGCCAGGATGCGGCGTCCCGGGGACGAGACCGACTTGACCACACAGCGCAGAGCTGCGGCGGAGAGCAGTGGATGATCGTGATGGGCCCCCCCACCACAGGGCCCGGCGGGGGGCACTGAGTGGCGGGTGCTGAAGGACAGCAGGGCGCCCCGGGTGCCGGGACAGTGCAGCGCAGGCCCCGTGTCTGATCCAGCGCGAGTTCGCTTCCTCACGCTTCCTCACGCGTTCGGGGCCCCTGTCCCGGCTGCAGATGGCCGTCCCAGCCCTGCCTCTTCACGTCTTCCCTGTGCAGCTCCCTCTGTCTGTTCCCTCCTTTTCTTGCGTCTGGGCAGGTGCACGCTTCCCTCTTTACCTGGACGTGGGCATCCGTGTTCCAGCCTGTCCCTTCAGCACAGGGAGCCGCTCCCGGAACCGTGGCCCCTGGACGCTGCCAGGGAGCCCTGCACAGAGTGGCCGGAGCCGGGCGGGGGCAGGAATGGAAGTCTCAGCCCCGAGGAGTCTGCGCGCTTCTCGTGCTCCTTGAATCCCAGCGGGTGATGCTCCCACGGGCACGGCTGTGTCTGCACATGAGAAGCAAGGCCAGGTGCAGAGGCTTGCTTGCTCCTGGTGCCAGGAGGCTCTCAGTATGTGCGGGCCCCGTGCATGTTGTTCGTGTGTCCCTTTCTTGGTCCTCCTACGGCCTCGGCCGGTGCATATTTCTGTCCCACTTGACAGATGAGGAAGGCGAGGCTTGGGGAGGTCCGTGGCACACCCAGGCGGAGGTGACGCCCTCGGATCTGGCGTCCCCACACTCTGCTGGGTCTGCGGTCCCTTTGGCCCCGAGGGGTGGGGATGCTCTGGTCTGAGGCTCTGAGATGTTCCCAGAGCCACCCGAGGTCGGACGGCTCACATGTGGTGGGGATGAGACGTAGACCCAGCCCTGCGGGCTCCTGGGCGGAGCTGGCTTCCTTGTCCCCGCCCCATCAGAGGGCGGCATCCCGGTGCCGCAGTGACATACCCGTGCCAGGCCTGTGGGTAGAGGCCGGCATTGCGGGAAGCCGCCGGGTTCCCTGTGCTCGTGCCGAGGGCCCAGTGCAGGAGTCCTGGAGAAACACGGAAGGCTGGGCCCAGCAGCCTGCACATCCAGGCCCAGCCACCATCTTCAGGGTACCGGGCGGCAGGTCTGCGGGGTCTGTGTTGGCTTCACTCAGCTCATGGGTCTCCTGGGCCCGGCGTCCTGGAGGGCACAGCTGGTGTCCGGCCTTGGTGGGTCCCTGTCCCCCTCCGCAGGGCTCTGGGCCTCTCCATGCGGCTTCTCTGTCTCTGTAGTGGGGAGCTCAGGACGCCAGGAGACCAAGGTGGAAACTTCTAGGCCTCCTCAAGCTCGGCTGCAGGCGGCCTTGGTGTCCATGCACCACGCCACCCTGGTCCCAGGGGTCAGGGGCCCACCCAGGCGTGGGTGGGGGTGGGGAGTCTTCCACAGCCATCTTCAACCCGCCTCCGTGTCCCCGCCGTGAGATGGGAATGTTCGCTACCACTTTGATGGGCTGGTGACAGAGCCCGGAGCGGGGCGGTGGGAGGCGGGGGGCCCACAGCCTGTCCCGTGGCAGGTGCCCTGCCCGGTCACCACCACGACCGCTGGGGGCCGAGCGGCTCTTGAGGGAACGCTGCCCAGAGCGCCCTGCGTTCTAAATGTGAACGGAGAAGCCCGAGGACGGCGGTTCCGTGGCGGGCCGGGCGGGACAGTGCCCAGGAGCCCACCGGCCCTCGCCGCCGGAGCACGTCGCCCACTCTTGTGACGATGTGCATGGGGCACTAACCAGGACGTGGGAGCTCCGCGCACCAGCTCTGGCCGTCGTTCTGTCCGTAACTAGTGGCTTGACGGAGCCAGGGCCACGCGGCGCGGAGCTGCCCCACAGGCGTGCGGTCCCCGCCATCTGTGGGGGTGGTTCCGGGACGTGCTGCCGTGGAGACACCCTGGGCACGTTAGCGGTCCCTCCCCGTCCCCCACGGCCACGAGTCTGCTCTCTGGGTCTGCAGACTTGGCCTCTGGGGCCGGCGCAGGTGAGCGGATCACACAGCACGTGGCCTTCCGGGTCCGGCGTCTGTGGCTCTGCGCGGCGGGTTCAGGGTCCATCCCCGTGGTCTCGGGCTCCTGCTGATGGCCGGTAGCGTCCCACTGTGTGCCTCGGCCACGTCCTGCATCTCCGTTCACTTGCAGACGGCGGTTTGGGTTCGTTGTGTCTTTATTTATGTTGGTATTTTTGCCAAAGTGATTATACAGGCACGGGGCAGGAGAAGAGTCAAGTTGCATAGGAGACGTTGGCAGGAAGGGTGCGGCCCCTGTCCCCAGCCCCTGCCACCGCCAGCAGCCCCCCGTTCCCCAGTCCCCCGGGGCTGTGCTTTTTACTCTGTCTTCAGTTGTCCTTTGGTCACCTCTGTGGCGCTCGTGACACGCTTGTCATCCCAGCTCCTGATTTATTGACTCTAAACCTCTGGTTTTTGCTCTCGGAGATCAGCACCTGTCCCCCTCCCTTCCCCGATGGTTTCACACCGTTGTTACTTCTCTTTTGTGCTCCCCTCCTCTCTCTCGACAACCCCCACTCCATCTTCAGAGCGTGGCCCCCTGCCCCTCCTTCCCTGATCTCCGTCCTCCCCACCTCCACTGTCTGACCTGTAAGACCGACACTGTTTTTTGGTTCTGACCATGGAACCTTCAATACCCCGCCTGGGGGCCGGTGCCGCCACTGTGTGGGGCCATGCTCAGAGCCGTGGCTGTACCTGGCAGTCCCAGCCCTTGTGCAGGCCCGGAGGGTGTCGGTGTGGGTCTTCCTCGGGGGCCCCAGACCGTGAACTCCTTCTCTCCCTGGGGGCCGGGGGCCCCGGGGTTCGGAATCTGCTCGGAGGCAGTGGGTAAGTGTGTCTCTTTCCCCCTCCCGGCCGCACCCTGCGGCTGTGACCTTCCCCGCACTCTCTCCTCGCTCTTGAGTTTGGCTGGCCTCAGTGGATTGTCCTTCTCGCCTTGCTGGACAGACGGAGGCCTCTGTGGCTGCCGTCCTGGATGGTCTTTGGCAGAACGGATTTTTCCACTGGCCGCTTGGGGAAGAGCTGCCCAGGGAGGCCCAGCAGCGTTGGGGGGACTCTGCTCTGGGCTCAGAGGGCGTAAAGCCGTTCCTGCCTGGGCAGGGCATTTTGGTCCCATAGCCTCCTGCTGGCCGCTTTGGTGTCCTCCATGGGTCCAGGCCTGGCTGGACCTGGTGCTATGTCAGCAGCGTCCCCTTGGGCCAGGTCACCTTTGCCTTTGAAGTCCGTTGTGTCCCCCGGGGGGCTGTAACTCTAACGGCTGCAGCTCCCCATCCAGTGGGGTGAAACGGGTGATTTGGGAAGACCTCAGGGATCTCCGGCTGTCCAGCTTCCCAGAATTCCGGTGGGCAGTGGAGTTCAAGGGGCCTGGGATGGATTCTAGAAGCCACACCGGTGCCGTCCCGGCCGAGGCCCCATGGAGCCCTGCCAGGCGTGTTGGGCGGGAGTCCTGGCATCGACTCCCTGGCGGCCTGTGGCCCTTGCCCTGCCCCGGCCTGCACATCCCTGCCTGTTGCTGGGGCCTGGGGGCGCGCTCTGTGAGGGCCGGCGCCGGGATAGGGGACTCGCCTGTTGGACCCTGAGCCCCGGGCTGGTGACCTTCCCTGGCCAGACAGTGCGGTGGGGCAGGTGGAACGCGTCTTCCCTTTCCCGCTGCTGCTGCTCATGCCACCACCACCAGGGTTCCTACCCAGATTGCTACCACTGCTGCCGCCATTGCTCCTCTTAGTGCCACAACCACCGTCTCCTGCCACTGCTTCCTCTGCACCTAGTCCGTGGTCACTGTCACTCCCGCCGCCACTGCCGCTCCCACTGCCACAGTCATTCCTGCCGCCACTGTTTCTCCCGCTGCCACCGTGACCACCATCGTTGCTACAGGCACTGCCACGGCCACCACCCTGAACACCGCCACGGTTCCTACCGCAGCTGCTGCCCCTACATGTCAGGACGCCGTGGCTTTGGCGGCTGTGTGGGTCACCTCCCTGGCTGGGCTGAACGGCCATGGGGAAATGAGGCCACTGACCAGCTGGGCAGGGCTGCATTTCTTTTCTTTCCTCCTTAGAAGAGCCTAGACGTGTTTCTCAAGGGCTGAAGCTGAGTCCAGCCCCGGTGTCTGCATCCCAGTGGCTTTGGAGCCCCGGCCCTGTGTGACCCCACAGAGGCTTCCTTTCCTCGGTCCAGCCTGTTCCATGGTCCTGGGCTACTGTCTTCTGTCCCTAAGGCCACTACCCTCGGCCCTGATGTCTAATTCAGGGCTGGAGACCTGGGACTAATGTCCGCTGCCCTTTGGCCTGGCCCCGTGTCAGGTGGCGGGAATCACTGGGAATTGGGGAGAGTCCCAGGCTGATGTTCAGGGACCCCAGGGCCAACTCACCGAGTGACCTTGGGCAAGTGACTTAATCCTCTCGGAGTGTCTGTTTACTGACTGCCTTGCGAGCCTTCTCTACAGGGTGTCTGTGTCTCCTCCCTGCCCCAGCTTCCTCCCTTTTTCCAAAATAAACAGAGGCTTGTTTGTGTTCGGAGGACACTCCCGGCTCTCAGACCACTTGCCTCTGTTCCGGAGCCAGATGGCCTCGAATCCAACCGCACGCGCCCTGGGACAGCCTCTCCCCTCCCTACCTGGGCAGGCCCCTAGCTGGGCCCTCCCATAGGATCTCCTGTCTTTTTCCCTGCCCTCCTTCCCTCCCCTGCATCCCTCCACCCCACCCCTGCGTCCTTCCCCCGCATCCCTGTTCTCTGTCCTTTTCCTCCCCAGCACCACCCCCGGCCCCTCTGTGCCACCTTCTTGCCTGTCCTCCCTTTGTTACCCTGCTGCTGCCCCCGGGCACCGAGTTTGGGGAAAGGCCAACTCCGACCATGGCTCCCCTTCTTCAGACCACACGTGCCTCCCCCTGCCTCTTTGTTTTGCTTCTGCTGTGGTTCCTGGTCCCTAAGAGGCCCAGGCCTGGTGTGTGGTATAGACACTACGTCTGGAATGTTCTCCGTTGATGATAGGATGAGTCGTCTTGTTTGCTTCTCTGGGCCACCTAGACTGAGCTCGTGGGCACAGTGACCCCTGGGGAAGCCTCGGGAAGTGGGTCGGGTGAATCCACACTTCCCAGGAGGTGGCTGGCCGTCCCGGGATACCCCTTGGAAGGATGGCTTTGGGTCCTGCTGGGGTTCCTCATCTTGCAAGTGAACTTACTCTCTTTAGACCAGAAAACACCCAAATGGATATTAGATCTGAGCATTTCTGTACATTGTGTATTAAAGATGGCCAGTCCTTGCTGGCTGGAGAGGATGAGTGGCTGGTGGCGGGAAGGGTGAGGCCGCCGAAACAGGAGACCCTGTGAAAGTGGCTGAACAGGCCGGACGCTGTCCCTCACTAGCACAGAAGCCCAGGCTCCCGGCACCCCTTGCTCTGCTGCCCCGTGCCCCGCGTCGGGCCCCACCTCATGGCGCAGGATGGCTGCTCAGCCTCTGCAGTTGCATCTGCATTCCATTCCGCGCACCAGGGAAGAAGGGAGAGGCGGGCTTTTTGCTGAAGGAGCGGGGGCCTGCCTCAGAGCTGTGCCTTCTTACGTGCTGTCCAGACTGCGGCACGCATCCCCCGTCTTGCCGCGGTGTGGACAGGAGGTGGGGTCTTTACCCAGGCAACCATGTGCCCGTCGGGAACTCATCTCCCACGGAGGAAGGAGAGGGGACCCGGGGGCAGTGATGGCCTGTGTTCTCGCCACAGGTAGGGACGGTTGGGCTCCTGTCGCTGCCTGCTCTTGGGTTTTTCCCTCTGCTTTTCTCAAAGGGCTGAAAGCAGATCGGGGGCTGGGAAGGTAGTGTGTGTTCACCCTGCTGGCTGGTTGCTTGCAGTGCTCCTTGAGATGCTGTGAGGTGGGCACCAGCAGCCCCGTTACTACAGATGGGGAGACCGAGGCAGAGCGCACCCCGTGTGGCTGTGCAGGGCTAGCTGTGAGGCTGGGCCTGCCTGGCTTCATGGAAGGAGCCGTTGCCTGGGCTCCCGGCCTTGGCTCACGCCCCACTTCATTCCCCAGAACCTCGGCCTGCGCCCGGAGCTCCGTGTGTGCACAGCCGTGCCTCCGCCGGAGCCCGTTCCCCCCACTGCGGCAGAGATGATGATTCGTGGGGTCGTCCCCGGAGCGGCCCCTCCGGGTCATGGATCATTCATGGCGATACTAAATATTCCAGGCCGAGTTCTTGGGCGGAGGCCGCAGGGTCCCCATCCTTGTATCAATATTAACTCTGGACGCGTTAATAAGCACCGTCGCGTTTGCAGAGCCTGATGAGGTTTAACGGGGGCGGAGGAGAAAGAAGAAACTAACATTTTTCCAAACGAAATGTCAGCTGGTGGCCGATGGCTGGGGGCTGTGGTTTTTCTTATTTTCTGGATGAGTAACTGAGGCCGGGCGGTGAGAGGTGACCCTTCCGGGGGTCCCAGGGCTCCCACTCCAGGCTTTTCCAGCCTCTGGTCTGAGCCCTGGGCTCTTTGGGCCTTCACTTCCCAAACGGAGGGCAGAGCATGGGTGATGACTGCTCCCCCTCGAGCCCGGAGTCCCGGTCCCCTGCCCGACCGCACAGGGGGAGGTCGGAGGTGGGATTTCTCCCGGGGACCGTGGCTCTCAGGCCTGAACCCTGCGTGGTGCTGGTGGGCCCTTCCTTGGACGGCTCTGCATCTAATGCTGGCGATGGTCTCCTTCCCCACTGACCTTCTACCCCAACCTGCACCGGCTCCCGGGCTCTCACTGCCCGCCGCCTGGGCTGTATGCGGAGTCGAGCCCGGTTCTGTGCCGAGGTCCCTCTCCCGCTGTTTCAGTAGCACCGAGATATCTGCTTTCCCCACCGTAACTACTGTCCGGGTCTGGTTCCTCCTGGATGACGCCGGTGCTGGGCGCACGACATGAGCGCCCTTCAGTGCGGTGGGAGGTGACCGTCTCGTCACGCATCTTCACGGAGAGCTGCTGCTCCTTGCAGTGCACCGGCTCTGCAACAAAGGCCAGGGACGCGCTGTGCCTCTTCCCGGCAGGCCTGGGGGGCCCCTGGGCAAGCGTCAGGGGCACCAGTGGAGGGGAGGGCAGCCTCCACAGATACCACCGGGACCTTCTGCGACACGGGTGGCCTTCCCCGGCGTCCCACGCTCGCCGCAGCAAGAGGAGACCAGCGGCCTCCAAAGTGTCTGCGCTGAGCAAACCTGGATGTTACCCCAATTAGTATCTTGAGCCTGAGCTAATTGATTCATTCCAAAGGGCGCCATCCCATCAGCCAGCGTCGAGTTACTTAACATCTGATTTCCAGATCCGGAGAGGCCGCCATTAGCAAGATTAATTGTAGGCACACACGCTTTAGTCCCTGCCGTCCCCGCAGAAACAGAAGCGACAGCTCTCCTGGAGAAAGGGCACGGGGCTCTGGCGAGGACCCTGCTTGGACATCCGGGGTGTTGTGAGGGCGTGAGGACCCCGCTCGGACATCCAGGGCATCCCCCGGGACCTGCCGACGGGGACCCCAGGATATGTTCCTTCCGTTTCAGGGGAAACCCCGGTGCACAGAGAGGGCGATTGCCCTGCCAGCAGCACAGCGGGACCTGAGCCCAGGTGTGGCCGTGCTCCCTCTGGGGCTGAGTTTCCAGGACTTTCCTTATCTGAATCATCCGATAATAGAATAATCGGTGCAGAGTGGGCGTTGTTCATTCTCTGCTTCTGAGGGTCCCGGGGCTTTGCTCCAGGCAGAGCCAGGTGGCAGGAGGCTGGTCAGATGGTAGCCTACCCCTCCGGCCTGTGTCCGGGGCCTGGGTGGGGAGTGGGGCCCCCGGGGTGGCTTGGGTGCTCTGTCGCTCTCACACCTGGGATGACCTCCGGCCTCATCTTTCAGGGAAGGGCTCTCCCCTCCCCGGGTCTTCTGGGAACTTGGTTGGGGATGAGGATGGGCCGCCTCCTGTGCTCCTCCCGCAGGAGGCCCTGAGGGCGTCACAGAGAGGGACGTGGGCTCCCGGGAAGCCCAGGAGGCCCGTGTGCGTGTCTGGGGGCTGGCAGTGGGGTCTGGAGGTGCAGGTGGCTGCTGGTTGGCAGTTGCTGTTTTTAGAGACGTGTTTCTAGGACCCAGAGAGTTCCCTGGGTCCAGATGTCCCATGTCTGTAATCCTGGTTTCCTTCCGGGCACCCCTTCCTGGGAACGGTGGGTGGGTGGGCGCCGAGCAGCTGAGGCCTGCTTTGTTCCCCATTCAGGGCACCCGTGGGGGCCTCGCTGTCCCGTCCCCACGCTGGCCCTGGGCCGCATTATTTATGCTCCCAGGCAATTAGCTTCTGCAGGGAATCCCGGAGGGCTCTGTGGGGCGGAGAGGTCACTTCCAGAAGAATGGGTCTGGCAGATGGGCCCTACCTGGCTCCCACCCTTCCCTCCCCACCCCAAAGGAGGGTGTGACTCAGTGCTGGGTCTGCTGTCCTTGGCCCTGTCGGGAGGTTACCCGCTGGCTCTCTTCTGAGCGGGCCTGAGCCCCAGAAACCCCCTCTTGGTCGAGCACCCCCACCTCTGGACGCTGGGGAAGAGAGAAACAGGTCCCAGGGTCCTCGGCACCTGCCTTGGTGTCCCCCATCATTCATGCCCCCACCCCCGCCCCAGTCCCCACCAGAGCCCATCCTCTATATGACATCCTGTCCTCTTGGGGTCTGCAGGGCCAGACCACCCCCTAAACCGGCCTCTGCATTTTTGGAAGCCTGACCTCACCTCTGTGTTGCCCCCTGCCCCAAGCCGGGTGGCTCCAGGATGCCAGCAGATTTCCTGGGCTATTTGCATGAAAACAGGCTCTGTAACTTGGGGAATTCATCTCCGGGTGCCCAAGAGCTGCTCATGGATCCGCCGGGATCTAGACCAGTGCGTGGCCCACAGAGGATGAACTTTTCCAAGGGGGATGTACCGTGCCTGCAGCTCCCCTAGGAGCTCAGCTGGCTCTTCCTCGCTTCCCACGGTGTCTGGTTTCCTTGTCTGTACCCACCGGCCCCTCGGCCCTTGCAGACCCCAACACCGGGTCCAGGCACAGAGGGGAGAGGGGACACGGGTCTTTGCGTCTGGGGCTGCCTCTCGGCCACAGTCGGGCCCAGGTTGGGCCCTGGCCAGAGCTCAGACAGACTAGGGTCTGAGTCCTGGATCGTCTGCTTTCTAGTGGGGTCACTGCGGGGCCTGTCTGAATCTGACCCGGCCACGCTAAGGGGGACCAGCCAGTGCTCTCTCCGTGGAAGGCTCGGGCGGAGCGGGGGGTGGCGGTTAGCAGGAAGCCCCAGCCTGTGTGCTTTCCTCGCGATTCCCCTTCTGGTCAAGGCTGGTGCTGGGACATGGGGACAGGAGACGGATGGCAGCCCCACTGCTGGCCATGGGTGATGGCCCCTCTGCTGGCTCGTCACCTGGGAGCCTGTGCCGAGAGTCCTGGGCCTCATAGGAATCCTGGCACGACACCAGCTTCTCTGTTCATCCAGCCGACCTGGCATCTCCTGCTGGGCCAAGCGTGGGCCGGGGGGCCGCTGCCTCCCCTGGGCTCTGAGAGCCCAGCCTGGAAGAGGGGAGTCTCCAAGCCAGGCCGCAGAAAGCAGGGTGCAGGCCAGGGTCCTAGGCCCACGAGGCCCCGTTAGCTGGGCAGCTCTGCGGGGAGCGATCCGGCACTTGTGGATCTGCTGTCTGTGCGGGGCCCGTCTCAGCACTGCCTTGGCCAGCGGTGGTGTGGTCATGGAGTGAGTTGCCCAGGGTACAGAGTCTCTTTGGAAGGTGACCAGACACTCAGGGTAGCTCATCGGAGGCTGGAGGGAAGCCGCAGATCAGAGCCTCGTGCCGGGTCCCTGTGCCGCGGGAGGCCGGAGCAGCGGGCGGCCCATGCTTGCTGGCACCTTGGGGCTCCCAAGCGTCCTGGGGTGATGGCTCATGAAGGCCGCTCGTTTCTCAGCCGTCAGATGGCTGTGGGGGACGGGGGGAGACACGGGGGAAGGTCGCATGTCGCTCAAGGGCCATGCCGTCCCGGGTCACATCCGACCTGCACCCTTGGGATGAGTGACCTGGGCACGGAGCCCGCGGCCACAGGGAGAGGTCCTCCCACACTCCTCGTGCTGCACGACTTTGTGGGACTCCCGTGGAGCTCACGGTGGGCTGGTGGGAGTCGCAGGGAGCCGGTGCCCTTGATCCAGACTTGTTTGGGGGAACTGAAGAGCTCTGAGCGACCTCCACCTGCCAACCTGCGGACGGGGAGGCCTGAACATCATGCCTTGAAATTGCAGGGGAGAAGCAGGGAGAAGCAGGGGCTAGGCGGTGCCGGTACCCCCGCGGCTGCTGGACCGGTTGGGCCCACATGCCTTCCCCGGGGCTGGGCTGCCCCCAGCTAGACGGGCTCCCGGGTTCAGAACAGATTTCCGGGGTGCGTGCGAATGGCTGTGGCTTCCCAGCCTCTGCCGTCACCCTGGGCACCTCGGGCAGTTGGCGGGCCTGAGGCAGACGAGGCCCCTTCTGGACGAAGGGGGGCCCTGCGAGGGTGGGGACGTGCTGCGGACCATCCCCCGCCCCACGCGGTCGCCCTCGTGCTCCTTCGGCTGCACTGGGACGGGGAGGCGAGGCGCCCCTGCTGACAGGCCCCCCGGGCAGCCCTGAGTGACCCTGCCGCCTGGCCCGTGGGCAGTTCTGTCCCCTCCCTGGCCGTCCGTTCATCGGAGGCCCGGAGCTGCGTTTTCCAAGTCATAAAGACAATCCAACATCTGCAGAGTCTCTAGACTTGAAGCTAGAGGATTTTTTTCTTTTTTTAACATGAACTTCTTTTGAAGCATCCCATTTGTCGTAAGCGGACAGCTTGGTGAGTTGTCAGTAAGCCCCCCGCACCCCCCGCCCATGTAAGCAGCTGGGGGGCGAGACAGATGTGGCCCGCATCTGTCCAGCGCCCAGGATTCCCACTGCACCCCACAGGGTGGTGGCTGTGCGAGTCAGTCCGGAGTGCGGGGAGGGGGTTGGGGGGACGTGGCAGGGGCGGTCAGGGGGCTCCAGGGAGGGCAGAAGGGACCTGATGCGTGAGCTTCGAGGGGCGCCTTGCAGGAAGCTGGGGCCGGGCAGGGGCAGGGGAGGGCGCTGCTGACCAAGGGAGTGCAGAGCAGGTGCATGGAGGGGACGTGTCGCCTGCTTGTGCTGCCTTGTGCTCTCTGAGCTCCCCTGCTGGCCGGTCGCGCGTGTGTGTGTTGCACGTGCTTGTGTGCGTGTGTGCGTGTGCAGTCACTGGTGTTGACGTTCGTTTTGACTTCTCTCTCGCCTTGTCCACAATTGCCAGCATCAGTTTAGACCCCGCTGTCGGTGGTCCGCGGCCTCCGGTGAGGGTGTGGGGTGCCCTTGACCTTCACAGGAGCACGACCTGGGAAGTCGTCTCGTCTGATCACCTGTACAAGGCTAGCACCAGTGTATTACATACCTCCGGGCGACGGGGCGCTCGCTCCCCAGCTGCAGCCGGGCGGCGGACCGGTCAGGGGGCGGACCGCTCCGATGGAGGCCCAGCTCGCCTCCCGCCCGCCTTGTCTGGGGGTGGCAGGTGTCTGCTGAGCGGGTCGCTGGTGTCGCCACATTGTTCCAGGACGTTCCTGAGAATTCGCAGGTGCCTGAGCTCCTGCAGCGGGTCCACAGCTGGCTCTATGCTCCCCCGAGCTGACTTTGCTGTTCCCTCTCCCCCTTCCCGTCGCTCACGCCCGTTAGCCTCCGCCTGCGCTGCGCCCCTGGGCGGGGCACGCCCTCTCCCCGCGGGCGTCTCCGGTCCTGCCAGCTGCTGGCTGTGCGCCCAGTGGCATTACCGTCAGCCGGACTCGCTTCCGATCACGAGGGGAGCGTGAACTGAGCCGGTGACAAAGGGTCCGTCCGCCGGAGGAGTGTCGTGTGCGGACGTCCGGCGTTAGCAAGCGTGGGGCCGTCCCACCCTGCGACCCGGGAAGGATCCGCAGAGAGCAGGGAGGGTGCAGGGATACTGCCAAGGGAGATGTTCCCGGGGACGGGGAGTTACTGCGGGGCCGGGCCCAGCACGGACCGGATGTGGGGGTGCGGCTCGGACCCGGGCCAGGGGCCTCCAGGAAGAGCTGAACGGATGTTCCGGTGGCCGTGATGTGCTGTACCACCCACTCGTGTTCACGGGCAGAGCTGTCCTGTCTGTCTGTCTGGGCCTTGACTCACCTCCATGGGAGCCCTGCCTCGGTCACTGACTGCCCTCTGCTGTTGGGGGGCGTCCCAGGGTCCCTGAGTGTCACCTTGGGACATTCTTTTTTTTTAGGATTTGATTTATTTGAGAGAAAGAGGGAGTTGGGGGGCAAGGAGCTAAGGGAGAGGGACAAGCAGACTCGGGGCTGAGCTTGAAGCCCACTCGGGATTTGATCTCTTGACCCTGAGATCATGAGCTAAGTCAAGAGTCCGGGGCTTGACTGACTGCGCCACCTGGCGTGCGACCCTGCGCTTTTGGGTGGCCGTTGTCTTAAGTCATTGTATCTGCAGTGGTCCTTTCTCCGAATCAGGCCACCACCTGAGGTCTTGGGACGGCCGTGAGTTTTGGGGACCCTCAGACGTGGCACGGACCTTTGTTGGCTGTCACAACAGTGTGCTCAGACGACCTGTCCTTTGCGCGAGGCATGACAGGGCTGCCCTTTGGGGCTCTGAAGACAGAGTGGACAGGGTGCTTGCCCTTGGGGGGCCCGTACTCGTGGGCTGAGCGCGGGGCGCAGGTTGACTGGGCGGTGCTCGTGGCAGGGCCCGAGGCTGGCCTTGCCCTGCATCTCTCTTCCACACTGCGTCCACCCTGCGCCTCCCTCGTGACCTCCAGGGTGCGGTCCAGGCCCCTCAGGGGGTCCCATCCAATCCCAATCCGGCCACATCTGCCCCCTGTCCCATGCGTGCATCCTACAGGGGCCATGTGAGGAGGCCGGGGCTCCCCGGGCTGTGGTCTCTCTCCTGCTTTCTCCCCCGCTCCTGCTCCCAGCTGGCGGTCCTGCGGTCCCTCGCCTCCATCTGCTGCCTCCACCAGCACCTCCAGGGAAGATCGTTGAAGGAGAATTTCAGGAGCACTTGGAGACTTGAGCTGCAGCGTGAACCCACAGAGCCTGGTGCGGAGAACCATGTCCCCAGGCTGTGTTTCCCGGAGCTGCTGAGCTGGGGGTCCTGCTGGCAGGTTCCCTTCCCCTTGTGAGGGGCCTCGCGGGTACTGGGAGACCCAGCACACGCCCAGCTGTAGGCAGGCCATGCCGGGCCTGCAGAAGCCTCTGTCCCACCATGTGCCGGAGCCCCGTGTCCCGCTTTGATGGAAGTAATTCTCCCAGCTGCGCCGTGGTTGGGACGAGCTGGTGGCCCGGTTCAGAGCCGGGCTCGGTCACTCTGGGCCGTGGGCCCGGACGGGCTGCTGGCCCTCTCAGGCTTGGTGACAAGGGGGATCCCTCTGCCAGGATCTCATCAGGTCCCCATGTTACCTCTCATCATAGTGTCCCCTGGGGCTCCTCTGGGCTGTGGCAGTTGGCAGCCCTCCCCTTTGACGGTTTTAAGGACGAGATTCCTGCTGGAGCTGGAGAAGGCTGCCCTATGCTTCCCCTGCCACGGCCCTGGTGCCCCACCAGTGGGGGAAGGGGCCACAGTCTGGCAGTGTAGGCCGCAGGGTCTCTGCACCTGGCTGTCCCCACCCCAGGCCCCATCACTCGGCTTTCTCCTCTGCCTCGGGCGGCCTACTTCTTAGACACCCTTTCTCCCGAGCTCCCAGAGAATCTGCTCTGCGCAAAGGGACCTTCAAACTCTACCCTTAGATCGGAAACAACCCATGAGGTGATGGGAGCAAGAAGTGCCTTGACAGGCCAGGGTTAAGCTGGAATCAGGATGAACCCCTTCTCAGAAGATCTGGAGCTTTGTCTGCAGCTGTTTTCCATCTTTTCTGGAAACGTGGTGCACAAGAGAAAAAAATCGCTTTCAACTTTTTCCTGGTAGGGCTAGCGCCGCACAAATCGGGCGTCCAGACTTAGGGCAGTGGGGTTTGGGGCCAATGCGGCTTCAGAAAGGAGAGCACGCTCTGACGGCCAAGGCAGGGCCCTGGGGCAGCCCCTAGGCCGTGTTGTGGGATGACCGCCCTCATTTATGCTGAGCCAGTATGCGTGCGCCGCCTCTCTGACACACTGACCCCTCACCCAGCTGACCTCCTGTTCATCCCTCAGGTCGAGGGACACCTTCCCCAGGGAGCCTTCTCTGATGCCCCCTCTCAGTCAGGCCCTCCGCCCCTTGGCTCATCGGCCCTTTGCCCTAGAGTGTTGAGCACACAGTGCTCCAGGAGCCACCTCTGGCCTCTCGTCCCCAGTCCTTGGGACCTAGCTGCTCACCCAACATTGCTGAACACACAGGTGAGGAGGTGAGAACCCCTTGCTGGGGGGTGCTCATCCCCACGGTACAGGGCAGGGCTCAGGGCCAGGGGGCCGTCTGCAGCTGGACGCAGAGCCAGGTTTGGTGACGTCAGACTGGGCTCTGCACCCTCTGGAAGGCAGGGGCCACAGGCTGCCCTGAGATGGGGTGGGCATGCAGCTGACTCCTGGGTTGGGGGGAGACCCCCTCACCCCGCTCCCTCCTGCGGCGTTGGAGGCTGAATTCCCACCATGCGAGGGGAGGAAGGAGAGGGCTCCACACCCAGCGGCCAGCTGCCACCTTTGGTCCTCCCCCTACCAGCCCCCACCTCCGGGGCCTTGGCCCAGGCAGGGGCTCCTGCTCCGGGCAGCGGAAGTATCCCGAGGTGTGGCTTCCTGGGGATCCTAGCAGGGCTGATGGTGGGCAGGCGGGAAGGGGCTGCCTCTGTGAGGTTGTGTCGGTCAGCAGCGGCTGCTGCGTAACCAATGTCCCATGGACCAGACGCTGCAACAGCAGACATGATTTCTCACGTGTCTGGAGCCTGGACGTCCGACCAGGTGCCAGGAGGGTTGGGGTCCGTGAGGCCCTCTCCCTGGTTTGTGAGTGGCGGCCTTCTCGCTGAGAACTCATGGGCAGAGAGAGATCATCTCTCTGTGTCTCTTCCAAAGTGGCACTGATCTTGCCCTCGGGGGCCCCACCCCATGTCCTGATCACCCCAAACACCCACCTCCTGATTCCCTCGCACTGGGGTGAGGGCTTGAACACAGGAGTCTGGGGGGCGCAGACGCCCAGTCCGCAGCAGAGGTTGACCACTGTGTGCGGCCGCCACGGAGATGCGGCGGCGGGAGCAGGGCCCTTGCTGCCCCAGGAGGGGCCGGAATGACAACAAGGTGGGGTGAAGCCACGGGGCGTGGATTCGTGGGGTCTCCTCACCACGTGGGGCCTCACAGGGGAGGACACAGACCGAGTGGCCCTCCCCTTCCCTTCCGTGGCTGGGGACGGTGGCGCCCTACGGCTGTAAGGCTCAGAAGACTGATCCTCAGCTGTGTCCGTCTTTCCAGAAACGCTCACCCACAGGCCTTTCACGACTGAAAATGCTCAGATTTGTGGCTTGTCCTGTCGCGCGGTGGCCGCCTGAGGGGGTCCTCACGCAGGTGGGGGGCTGCGGCCGTGCTGACCCTGGCCCTGACCCAGCCCGAGCCCACTCCCCCTCCTCCGGAGGCCAGTGGAGGTGCCCCCCGCCCGGGGCTCTGCTGGGGATGTCCAGACACCCAGGAGCCCTCCTTGCTATCAGCTGGGGAGAAGGTACTTGGCGGGGGGCTGCCCGGGCGCCCCGGCCCCAGAGCGAGGGGCTGGCGAGAGTGAGCCGACGGGAGAGTCTCCTTGCTCGGTGCGCTGCGAACCTGCTCTTAATGACCGGGTCACTAAGTCACGGCTTTAGAGGTAAGCGTGCACGCTGAGAAATTATGCCGTGGTGTAAGACGTACAGTTTTTCTTCCTCTGCCCGTTAAAGTGGCCATTAATCAGGGAGGCAGCGAGGGGGCTCTGAAGGGCGCCGGCCCACTCCAGGTAACGGCCACCGTCGCGTCTCCCCCGTCAGTAAGCTGGGCTTGACCGAGGGTGAGGCCCCAACTCGAGGGGCTGAGCCGGAAATGCTGCGGGAGGGGTTCCAGGACGAGGCTCCCGCGGCAGGCTGGGCTGTTCTTCTGGATGCTTCCTTTTTAAGAGCCGTGAGTGCAAATCAGGCCATCCAGGGTCTCGACCATCTCTGCCACCGTAACCGCTTTGATCCTCCGTTTTCTCCTTTGACAAGGGGCACGGGGACACAGACTTCTTTGGGTGGTGGAGGATTAAGTGAGTTAGTGAGAGGGTTCCTTCTGGGCCCAGTGCCAGGCTCGTGGTCAGGACTCAGGCTCGTGGTCAGGACTCAGGCTCATGATCAGGACTCAGGCTCGTGGTCAGGACTCAGGTTCACGATCAGGACTCAGGCTCATGACTAGGACTTGGGCTCACATTCAGGGCTCAGGCTGTTGTGAGCGCTTAGGCTCACAGTCAAGAGTCGGGTTGTGGTCAGGACTCAGGCTCACAGTCAGGGTTAGGCCCATGGTCAGGGCTTAGGTTTGTGGTTGGGGATCAGTCTCACAGTCAAGACTCAGGCTCCAGGTCAGGACTCAGGCTTACGTTAGCGTCAGCTCGTTCAAGGTGGTTCTGGTGGGTGTTGTGCTCCGAGCTCTGCTCCTGGGCCGTGACTCTGGGATTGGCAGGGGGGCGGCAAACACTGCGAGTGCCCAGGGCATGCGGATCCCAGCCTTTGTGGACTGCGGCTTGGCGTCCCTCGGGATCGCACATGGAGGCCGGCCACTTCCCAGCTCCGGGTGTCCCCAGGGCTGGTTCCAGGCACTCAGGACAGTGAGGGAAAACCAGAGTCCATTCATCGTTTCTGGCAACTCTTTAAACATAAGGCGGGAGGCGTTTCCCTCCTCGTGCGAATGCAGACAGTGCTTAGAAAGGGCCGAGTCCAACGCCAGCTTCAGTCCTGGGGCTGCCTCTGGTTGTGTCGTGATGCGTAAGGTCCCCTGCCTGTCTGGGCTTTGGTTTCCTCTGGGAAGTGGGGATGGCGGTCCTGACCCCACGCCATCGTGGGCACGTGTGCCCGGGTGGGACATGGTCAGTGCTAACAGGGAGAGGCTGGCGTGGGCTGATGGGGCAGGGGGCCCTCTCGAGGAGCAGGCTGTGTAGATGCTTGCTTTCTGACCCTTGGTTCGCCGTCTCTGCTACCGGGAAGAGGGAAGGGAAACTTGGAGTCAGAGCCTTGCAGACAGGGTGAGGTTTCCACGTGGGACCAGGGCTCCTTCCTGCTCTGCCCTGTGGTGTCTGTAATGCCATTGGCATCTGAGACCCGGGGCAGGGCGGCTGGGCCGTGGCGAGTCTTGTACCCTTGGGCAGTGATTCGTGCCACTGCGCAGCAGACGGGGTTCTTGTTTTGTGGCTTCGCCAGAATCCGAGGGGAGACGTGTTGCTGCTTGTGGCTTCTCTATGACATGCCTTCATCCCTTTTACCTGTCTGGCAGTGGGGGGGAGGCGGGTCTCTGCTCTCCTGCAGCCGCAGGGCGTGCCAGGGCCACGAGGGGGTGTGCATTCACAGACGGCGAGTGGCCCGCCGCCAGCCCACCCCGCCAGCTCCCCAGAGCTCCCGTCGTGGTTGCACGGGCTTGCTGGCCCCAGCTGACCCTGCCCGCCGCTGCCGACCTCCGTCCAGAGCTGCCCCCTCTGGGGCAGGGTGGGGGCAGAGAGAGCTGGGGCCCCAGAGCCGGAGGCATGAGCCGGATCTGTCTCCGGTCCTGCTGCTCTGCTGCGAGTCCCCAGGCTCAGTTCTCGTGCTTAAAAGGGGAGGAACGGCAGGAGCGTCTCGTGGGGGTTTGAGGGACTGAAATGACATGAACCTGGGAGAGGACTCGATGCACGGCCGTCGTGGTTAGCGGAGGTCTGCCCGCGAGGGCAAAGCCTTCAGTGCCGGGGCAGCTCCGTCTCTAGGCAGGCTCTGCCTGGAGTCCCCGGGCGGCCTCTAGACCACGACGACTTCCTCGCTGGGTTTAGCTTTCCCACCCACCGAGTGAGGGTCTGGGCCAGGTGGTCGCTAAGTTTCTTCCACTGAGGATTTTAAGTTTCCCTGACGGACTCCTGCAGACCTTCCCGGTCCAGAACAGCCGAGGTTCATGCCTCTCCCTGCCCAGTGACCACGGAGCCTTTGACCCGATGTTTCCGATCAGGGACAGTAGGTAGCGCCCAGAGGGACTCTTGAGACGGCCGGGTCTAGGTGATTCGGGGGCGGACTCAGGTCTCTCCTTGCATGCCGGATCTCTCCGACAGGCAGCGCTGGCTCTGAGCACGGAGAGCGTTTCAGAGGCTTTCTGTGGCTTCAGCAGGAGGAGCCCAGTGACTGATGAGTGATGCCTGCAGTGAGCCCAGGGGATGGTGGCAGCACGTGGTATGGTTCCCGTAGTCCACAGGTCGGGAAACTGAGGCCTAGAGAAAAATGGCTCAAAGAGTCAGTGGCAGTCTTAGCGCTTGACCCCTCATTCCTGCCATTTTGCCCTGGTTTGCAGCTCCTGCGGTTTACTCGTGACTGCACCTTAACCACGGTGACTCCTGTAACGTGCCCGGCACAGGGCGCCGCGTGAGGTGTGAGTTCAGTGCGAACCCATCACCTGTCCATCCGTCCATCCCTCCATCCGTATGTATTACGGCCTTCGGCACCTGCAGAGTACAAGGCATGAGGACGCAGGCTGCCGGTCCCCGAGCCTCAGGAGGGCCTGCCCCGCGTGCACGTGGGGTCTCGATCTGCCCGCGCTGAGACTGAGGACGTGCAGCTAGAATTGGGGTTCATTTCAGATCACCTGGAAGCCTGGGTTCAAGCTCAGGAAAGGAAAGGGCCAGTGCCCAAGAGTCTGCAGACTCCCCTTTTTAAAATATATATATATATCGTTTCTCTTCCCTCCAACATTGCTTTTGAGCTCCAACCCTCCTTCCACGCAGCACCCCCAGAGCCGCCACGTGTCGCTGGCTCCAGCGAGTGGCGGTTTTCTTCTGGCCCCTTAGCCGTCCCGCCCTCCCCCAACCCCCCGAAGAGGAGTCCCGTCTGCCAGGTGCTCCCGTGCTGCCACCGCCTGGCGCAGAGCACGGCGGCTGACAAGTGGCCGTGTTTCCCACTCGCTTCTGATCACGGCTCCTCCCCTGGGCAGGCCTCGAACACGGGGCGGTGACGGCTCGCCTGGCGTGATGAATCCCACCTCGGGGCCGCTTGTTCTGAAGGCACCGGCATGGAGGCTTTTCTGACCTAGCTCTTGGCGTGAAGAAAGGCGAAAACAAGGGCAGCGCGCGGCTGAGTGGGGGAAAGCAGTCTACGATGATTTGCTTCGAAGCGTGCAGCCGTGTTGGCTGTAGATCTCCCTGGCAGATAGGGGGTTTCCCGGGCAACGTGTTTAAATGAGGTTCATAATCTTGCCATTTGGCCCCACGGAGACGTGCGCACGCGTGTGTGCGTGTGTGTTTGTGTTTTCCAGACGTGTGCTAGTGGCTGATAAGGAGGGTCTGTGGCCTGAGCCCGGAGCATGTGACTCCTGCTCATTGACTGCTAGTGGCAGCGAGAGCAGTGGGCCGGGAGCCCTCCCCATCCGCACAGCGTCTGCGAGTCAGTGGGGTTGGAGGGGCCCCGGGCGCCAACCTGCGACGGCAAACCTCATCGCCAGCTCCAAGCAGCCCCCCTTAAAGGCTGGCTCGCACCCCTCTTTGTCGCTCTTCTGGATTGTTCCTGCCGGTGCCTCTCCATCGAGGACCGTGGGCTTTCCCGGGGCCCGTGCCAGCGGCATGCTAGGACGAACACGGTCCCTTTCCCATGGTTCCCGCGCGACCCATCCGTACTGCCCGTGTGTCCTTGTTTCTTTGCAGAGACATTTGTCAGCGCCTCAAACCCACCTTTTTTATGGCCGCGTTCGCAGAGAAGCCTTCGTTCTGAGGGGTACTGAGTTCACTTGGAGGAAATACTGTTTCCACACAACGAGCTCATCTCCTGGGGGACGTCGGGCTTTCACGTTCAGGACAGTAAAGCTTTGGAGCAAAACACACAAAACCTTGGTTCGTGTTGTGAGGTGCAGTGGAGAGATGTGCGGTGCTGGCTCACCTGGGAGATGGGGACCTTCAGGTGGGCAGAGGGCACGTGTGCGCGTGCGTGCGTGCGCGTGCGTGTCCGGCCTCTGCCCCCGGAAGACCTTCAGGGGCCCCGGCTGATGATGGCTTCACCACCTCTAACATGGGTGTTTCGAGGCTACCCAGGAGCGGGAGGTTTCAAGTAACCCACTTGACGTCTGTGCCCATCCGCGGGGTGGGCCTCAGATACCGCAGGAGAGGCTGGAAGCTGTGGTCCCGCAGGCCTGGAAGAAGGGGTGTGTGGTTTTGTGCCGACTGTGGGCCCCTGGGGGTGGGGCGCTAGGTAGAAACGCGGGTCTGGGCCGAGCAGATCTGGGTGTAGTTCCTCGGTTGGCCACTGGTTGCTGGGCGACCCGGGACAAGGTGCTCATTCTAATCCAGTCCCAGGGTCTGCATCTGATACTGGGGAGTCGGAGGGGCATAGTGTACAGGAGGAGCATCTGTCGTGTTCACCTGAGCGCCTAACGGTCAACGCCACACGCCCGCTCATATCCTGACAGTTGAGAGGTGGGGGTTGGGAGGCAGGTTCTTTCTCTCTCTTTTCTGAAAATTTATTTATTTGTTGGGGGGGGAAGAGGGGCAGAGGGAGAGGAAGGGAGAGAGAGACTGCCCAGCAGACTCTGTGCTGAGTGCGGAGCCCCATCTCGTGACCCTGGGATCCTGACCTGAGCCACAGTCAAGGGTCGGATGCGTGACAGACTGGGCCGCCAGGTGCTCCCAGAGGCAGGTTCTCTTTGGAACTTCTGCTGCGGATTCTGCGTGTCCATCTACCAGGGTCTCCTCACCCACCCACCCACCCACACACTGTCACGCCGTCCCCCCATGCACCCATTCACCCACCCGCCACCCATCCTTTCATTCCCACGTCTGTCCGTCTCCCTGTCCACCTACCTGCCCATCCATTCATCCTCCCACCCGTCCGATTACCTGCACACTCATCTGCTCACCCGCACACGCACCCACGCACCCATCCGTTCTCCGGCACCGCCATCCGTTCATCCCCACCTCTGTCCACCGTCCACCGTCCACCTCCCACCTCCCGTCTGTCCATCCATCCATCCACTGTCCACTACCCATTCTCCTTTCCTTCTGTCTGTCTATCTGTCCATCCATCCATCCATGCATCTATCCATCCTCCCTCCCTCCCATCCATCCGTCCATCCATCCGTCCATCCAGCCAGCCACATCAGCATTTGCCAGGTGACGTCCGTGTGGCAGCTACTTGGAATATAAAGTTCAAAGATGCAGCTTCATGTGTTGATGCATTTCTAGGAGGTCCTGTGTCCTGTGTTGAGCGCCCTCAGTTTCACAAGCGTGAGGGACCGGACTGGCGTCCTGCTGGCTACGGCTTGAATGGGGGCTCGCCGCTGTGCGCTCTGGGTGGGGGTGGGAGGGTGGTATCTTGTGACCAGTTTGTGATGGCCGCGGTGTCATGAGCATAAACCTATCCTGTGTTTCCACCACAGGGCCCAGAGTCCGAGCCTTTTGGCAGTGGGGAGGGACACCAGTAGACTTTTTTTTCAAAAATAACATTTGTTCCTACTCTACATTGTCGGAAATTGCCATGTGACAGCCAAGGGAGAGCAGGAGGCAGACGGCACAGAGACACCCAGTCATTGCCTACGTTTTCTTCATTTCCGCCTGGCCCTTTTAAGCAGTTTATAATCTTAAATTTTAAAAACTTATTTGAGAGAGTGTGCACGCGAGAGAGAACACCAGCCAGGGCCTGGGTGGGGGAGCAGAGGGAGGGGCAGACTCTTCTATAGGGCAGGGGGCCCGATGCGGGGCTCCATCCCAGGACCCGGGACCATGGCCTGAGCTGAAGGCAGCGGCTTCACCGCCTGAGCCACCCGGTCCCCCAGCAGCATAGAATTTTAAAAACTAGACTCTATCGATGGTACGCGCTTCGTAACCTGTTTCGTTCACTTAAGGGATCATGAGTGTGTTTTATGTGAGCAGATCTACAACGTCGGTTCAGCTGGCGGCTCGGGTGCCCTCGTGTGGGTGTGCTTGCCTCTGTCCCTGGATGCTGGTGGCGGGCGGTCAGGCTGCTGCTGGGTTGACTGGCGATCGTGAGTTGCTGCGGGAACAGCTCTGGAGCTGAAACGTGCCACGCATCCCAGAGCGGAAGCTGAGCGTCTCTTCCACGCCCCCAGAGCAGCAGGGGCTTTCTTCTTCTGGCCGGGAGAGCGGGATGGTTCCCACTGCCCTTCCTGGAAGGATTTGCTGGTGGCCCCTCGGGGACATGTCCTGTGGGCTGCCCACCCACCTCTCCATGCCTGGGCAGGACGATAAGCTGAAGCTTCAGGCTTAGCATGGAGTGCTGCCCTGGTTCAGGGACCCGCGGGGTCTAGCAGGATGAGCCTCGTGAGGGGAGGCACTGGGCCCCCCGTGGCAGAGGTCCTGGGAGCCCCGATCTGGAACTCTTGGCTCGGCTCAGTCTGCACCGGTTACTGCTCTGTCCTGGGTCCCCCTTTAGCTGCCTGGGGTTCAGACCACTTGTCCTTTCCCCAGAAGTCCCTGCTGCGCACCCAGCTTGTCTGTCTGCTCCACACACGTCCTCCTTCAGCGACTCAGTGCTTTGCAGACTGGCCTGAGGCCGACTTCCGGGGCACCCTCCTTGCCCTTCTAAACACCTTGTCGAGTCTGTGCTGTTGCGTTTCTGACCCAGGTTCTACCTCTGGGCCCCATGGGGCCTTAAAGATAAGCAGATTCCGGGCCCTGCTCTCTTCCTCTCCAGAGCCTTCCCAAGGGTGGACCTGGGGGGCGGCTTCTGAAACTCCGCCAGCGAGCGCGGGGAAGCTGATCGGCTGCTGGTGTTGGGGAGTCTGTGTGCCCTGATGCAGACCCGGTGGAGAGCGCGGGGTCAGAGCAGGTCACGGCTGGGTGGGGACAGTCCAGAGATGCCCACTGGCGCACACACCCTGCACCTCTAGCTGCCTCCTCCGGGCTGTCACCTCCGCTCCTTGCGCCTTCACTGGGGGTGCGCGTGGCTCCTCCGCATGGGACCGGCCCTCCGTGGACACGTCTTTCTGCCGTCACCCCTTGCCCTGCCCCATGCACATGTTCCGGCGACGTGGTTGGTGGACCGCTGAGCCCAAAGGCTAGAGCCCGCGGTACGTGGGGAGGAGGGGAAGACGCTACGTGTGTGTTCATTCCATTTGTTAACTGGGAGGCGGGCGGGAAGTGCAGATAAAAGTTGGTAAAATGTCACTGTTTGACATTTATGTTTTCAGAAGAGCTGGAGGGGCTGTGGGCTGGGAGGTGTCTGGTCATGGCCCGGCCCCTCCATCCTGGGATGGGGCCGCCTGGCCAGGGGTGCCGTGGGAGCCACACGGGGCCTCGCTTCTCCTGCAGGGAGGTGCGCCCTACACCGTCTTCCCACGTGGGACTGCTGCCACCCCTCGTCTGACCCCAGGACAGGGGGCCCCCACACCTGTTCCCAGCCGCCCCTGCCTTCGGTCACCGCAGCAGGGTTCCGTGGAGGGGGGAGGTCCTGCCGGAGCACTCCCCTTCCTGCACACATGCCAGCCAGGGACCTTGGCCTGGGCGCACCCAGGGACAGTCCCCTCCGACAGAGAGGACCACGTGGAACCCCACGTAAGGAGCTGCCTCTGGCTGGACGGGAACCCGGAGCAGAGTGTCTGCGCGCAGGGGGCCGAGACTGCCGTGTGCATCCCTGTGCGTGGACCGCAGTGTGTGGATGCACCGGGACCCGTGCCCTGGCTTCAGGACACTCCTCTGCGGCATCTCCCCTCAGCCTGGGGTTCGCCTGTGTAGGAAGCACCATGTTCCAGGGTAGGAATAGGCTTCGTCCCCGCGCCCGTGCCGACCGATGGCTGGGGCGGCTTGGGGCTCCGCCACCAGGAGCCTGACCTGTGTCTGGCCAGCCGGGGACGATCGGGCAGGTGGTGAAGGCCATTGGCTGCAGGGGTGCGGGGGGCGAAGCGTGTGTGCCCAAAGCCTCCATGGCCCGACGTCGCTCACTTCTGTCACACGCAGCAGCGGCGCTCGAATGGCCGTTCACCCTAAATGCGGAGAGCTCGCGACCGCCAAGAGAAGGAGCAGAGCCAGCTTGCTCGCTGCTTGGGACAGGCCCTGGGTCGCACATGAGCTCAGGGCCTCGGCCGGGCCGGCTGCGCCATGAGCCCCCAGAGTCCCATCTGGGAAGCTGCAGAGGGACCCCGCCGTTCTGTGGTGTCCTGACTGCCAGGCCCCGGCCCCCAGAGTGTGACCAGGTACTGGAGGACCGACCACAGCACTGGATGCCTTGGCCGAGGCGGGCCCGTCACCAGCCCAGAAAGGGCCTCGGCTGTGGCTTGGGTCTTCCCTCCTTCTAAAAAAATTGCCGCCGGAGGGAGAGCGGCCTAGAAGGGAGCCTGTGGAACGTGTCTCAGCGGGGAGCTTTAGGCCAGAGACCTTGCCTCAGTTTCCCAGTCTCCCAAACGTGCTAGGCTGGCCCGGCCTTGTAGCAGGGAGGGTTCAGAGGCCCGTGAGCTGGGGTCCCGTGGCAGCCAGCAGCAGGTGTCTGTGGAGTCAGCGGTGGTCCTCACGGGCCGTGTTCACGTTCCTTGTCCCCGGATGCACACGGGCTACACCCGCAGCGTGCAGTGCACACACTGTCTTGCACGTACTCTTACACCGTACCACTGCACACACACACAGATGGGCTCGCACACCCTGACTCGGGGAGGTCTCTGGGTCGAGCCTTGCTCCTCCTTCCTCGGGGTGGGGCGTGTGGTGCAGCGGGGGCCCCGGAAATCCCGCAGCTAATCGCCAGCGCCTTCGTGTGGGTTCCACTTTATGACTTTGTGCTCTGGGGCCGCGGCCTCCTGTTCCCTGCCTCGGTTTACCCATAATCGCCGGAGGAACCTCTTCCCTGCCTGCTGCCTGTTGTCGCAAGGACCCGTGGAGTCCCTGTGTTGGGGCCCTTGAGGCCGGGAGACAGGTGGGCCCTGGGTCGCAGGACAGGACGGGGGAGGGTCGGGGCAGCCGGAGAAGGAGTTGCTGCCGCTCATCGCGGAGCACGTCAGAACTTTCGTCCGGGCGGGCCCGTCGGTCTGCGGAGATGCCGCTCGGGTCCCCTCATGCCGCCGGCACCTGGAGCTCTTGGTTTGCCTTTGCCTGACCCTCTGAGGGAGCTGGACACTGCTGTCCGTGGTCCTACAGGGAGAGGAAGGGCTCACGAGGAAGGAGCACCATGCTTGGATGCTTGTGTTGACCCTGCTGGGGAGCCTGGGGCACGTCACTTGACTTCTCGGGGCCTCTGTGTGGCCTCCGTGAACCGGGTCAGCACCTGCTGTGAGCATGTTGGGAAGCATCTGGCGGCTTCCAGAGCAGGGGCGTGGGGTGAGCCCTTGGTGAGCGTGTGGGTGCTACGGCTCTCCGCGGCCCCGCCGAGGCTGACTCTGGTGTGGGTGAGGACAGGGCCTGGCGAGCAGCTCACGGCTGGTGCGGGGGGGTGGGGGGAGGAGCCCAGCCACCCTCAGCACACGGAAATGGCACATTTAGCACGACACAGGCCAGAGAGCTGCCCAGTGCCCGCCCGCGTGCCGCGCTGGGTGTGCATGTTTACGGAGTGAAATTGGGGAACAGCTGTGAACACACACGTCTCCCTTCCCGTTTTTGGATGACTTTCTGGTTTCTTGTGGAATTACAGAGTGTCTTTCTGGTCTCCCCAGGTCATCTCTGCCGTGTCCAGACTCTCCCTGCACCATGTGGCTCAGAACAAAGGAATCAGGTGAGCTCACCGCGCGGCCATGTGACGCCCCTGTCATTCCTGCCACCCCGTGCCACCCGCGGGCCTGGCCCCAGCGCTTAGCGTCTGCAGCCGAGGTCCTCTGCCCTGTGTCTTTCTCATGAATTTTCAATGTGGTGTCGCATTGCCTGTTGGCTGCGGCGGGGAGGGGTGGGGGGGCGGGAGCTCCTCGGGTTCCCACCAGGGAGATCGTGCGCATGTGTTCCACTGATGGCCGCAGGATCTCTTTCGATCTTGGTAGTTAGATCAGCAAATTAATCGTTTCACAGGTCATTGCTTACCTAAGTGTCCTCCCCACGCATCACACCCAGGGAGACTGAGTCATGATGGCCGAGCAGTGGGCCGGCCCATCCGGGGGCCGCGGGTCCCTCAGCAGGACTTCCCGCTCCCAGGTCCAATGCCCCTTGGTTTTCAAACTCAGCCTCAGAGGATACCGTGACCCCTGTGGTCTGTCCTCCGGTCTCCGACACCGGGCCGGACACGTAGGCAACAGGGACGGGGAGGGCAGCCCCAGTGAGAGCAGATGGCTGCCCATTCCGACCCCCAGGTGAGGGGTCAGGGAGACATCCAAATGGGGCCCACGTTCCAGATTGGGTGGGCACAGTGGAGGACCTGCCCTTCCTCAATGTCCCCGGGGCCCGTGGGCCAGCTGGGTGGGCATGAGGGCCTTGGGAGGACAGAAATAGCCCTGCCCTAGGGTGGAGTGGGTGGGGTGACGCCCAGGTGCGGGCCACATCGCGAGGGTGCTCTACGATGACAGGGGGTCACCCCCTAATGTTGTCTGTGGGGGACACCGCATGCCTGGGGTTGGGGGTCCCAGGACTATGGTGCTGGGCCTGCCAGGTCAGCCGAGCGGCCCCCTGGGCGGGCTGTTTGCCCAGGTCCAGAGAGTCACTGGGACAGACACGAGGGTGAGGGACCGGCCCCCCCAACCCCCCATCCAGGAAGTCTTTTGCCTTCTCCGAGGACTTAGAGATTCCTTTGAACTGGGGACGCCTGTTCGTTGTTTCTGGCCTCGGAGGCAGGAGAGGCTGTCTGAAACCGTCGTTAGACTGTGTGCTGAACACACGCGGGAGGATGTTTCCAGGGTCAAGTCCCGCACCCACCAGGCGGCTTACCCCAGGGACATCGCTGGCACCTCGGGGCCCGTCTGCCCCCTCCCCGGCCCTGCCAAGCTTTCGTGAGGTCTGTAATAGGGACGGTTGGAAACGTTCATTAGGAACCTGTGCGTTACTTCTGGATACCGAGGCAGTGCGCAGTTTGGGTTTCCTCCCGAAACGATCCGCGGTCCGTCTGCCCGCTGGCTTGCTGCGGCTGTACCCCCCAGCCGGCTCAGCGTAGCCTCGTCTGTCCACGTGTCCGTGTGTCCACGTGTCCACGTGTCCGCGTGGGCAGGGTGAAGTTCGTGCCACAGAAGCTAGTCACGTTCTTTGCTCCTTCCCGGGAGGCCGGAGTGTCATCTCTGCTCTGTATCCATGACCCCGAAGCAGGGCCTGGCCTGGGAAGCCACGTGCTTATTCTTGGGGCCGATGACCGCCTACCTCCACCCCCAGCTTTGCCCTGGACGCGGCGGTCCTGCTGTGGTTCCAGACTCCACAGTCCCAGGCTGACGTCATCCTTCAGTGCAGGGGGATGGGGAGGAGGAGGCAGCGAGGGGAAGGAGGGAGGTGTCTGCAGCCCCAGGCGGGGCGGGGCTCCCCGTGTGGAGCAGCCCTGCCGCGCCTCCCTCTGCACTGTCCCTTCCTCCCCCGAGCCCTGGTCCACAGCTCTCCTGGGGTCCTTTCCCTTCAAAGCCCACCCCCCGCCCCGCCAGGGACAGGAGTTAACGTGCTGTGAGCTCAGGGGAGGGCAGCACAGTGGGGCGGCCTCTTGTCCCCCCGACACGCGGCGAGTTCCCCAGCCGACGGGGCGTTCTGGAAACCACCGGCCCTTGATGACACTAAGTAGCTCCTCGTGTAAGAGCTTTTCTTCGCGACCTTCCTTACCAGAGGTTTCCGTGTGGCCAAACCCTTTCCTCTCTTGAGAACCCACCAGCCAAGCCTGTGGCCCCAAAGAGACTCTTCCTGGTTTCTTTCCTGGCTGGACGGGAGCCCAGCGTGCTCCTTTAGTAAAATGATCATTTTTACAGCCTTTGCACTTTGCCTAATGAGTTGATTTTCCATAAAAGCCCTAATTATACTTCTCAGAGGCTGATGAACAGGGGACTTAATCCGAGGCCCCCCCGGTGCCGGCTGGAGGGTCAGAAGTGAGGTTGGGTCCGGGGAAGGGGGTGGTTCCCTGGATGTCCTCAGCCCCGCGGGTGGGGGTGACTGTGGGTCCTTGTCACAGCCAGAGCTGGCCCTCCAGAGGGAGGGACATCCTGTCCGGGGGTCATCACAGCACTGAACGGCAGCAGCCGGGGAGAGGGCAAAGGGCAGGCCTCTCCCGGGGGAAGGGGAGGCCAAGGAGCCCTCAGCCCAGGGAGGTTCCTCTGTCAGGTGCCAGCTCAGCCAGTGGCCTTGGGCAGGAATGCTCTTGGGGCCTCTGTCCCGTCTTCTGTAGGCTGGGAAGGTTCCCCTGCTGCGTAAGGTCCCTGTGAGCCCCTGACACTCTGCGGATGCCCACGGTGGGCCGGGGTGGTGGGCAGAGAGGGGCCCCCAAAGCTACAGCCCCCTCCTGGCTCCTGGGCCTGGACGGACAGGGAAGGGGATCCCTCAGGTGTACCTAAGTCGTTGCAGATGTAAGTAGAAGCAGGAGGTGGGAGGGTCGGAGCAGAGCGGGGAGGCCTGGTGGTGGTCGCAGTGACGGGACCACAGCCGAGGAATGCCGCGTCTCAGAGCCGGCAAAGGTGGGGAGGGGATTCTCCCCCGGAGCTTCCAGAAAGGACCCCGCCTGCTGACACCTCGACTTGAGCCCGTGAGGCCCAGTTCCAGACTGCTGACCTCCAAAGGCCCCGGACAGCAAGCCGTGTGGAGCCGGGCCGTGGTGACGGTGGACGCGGGCGGCTTCACAAGGGCCCTGGTGTGGCGAGGGCGCGGGGGCGTGGGGGCACCGGGTCCTTGCCGGGTTGTGGCTCCCCCATCCTGGGCCGCTGTCCTTTTTACCACGTGAAGAAAAACTCACGTGACGTAACAGTAACCGTCTTAGTGAGTACGGTTCAGTGGCATTTAGCACTTTCTCCGTGCTGTGTGTCCACCACCTGTCTGGTTCCAGAACATTCTCACACCCGGAAGGAAACCGTGTCCCTCATAAGCACCGACGCCCCTCCCCCGTGCCTCCCCTGGGGTCGGGCACTCAGCTCTGTGGATGGGCCCAAGGGCGTCACTTCGTGTGAACATCATGGCACGCCGCACAGCCTCTCGCGACCTGCTCCCTTCCCGCGGTGACGCGTTTTCCAGGTTCTTCCCGGCTGTGGCGCGGGATAGAGACCCCCTGTGTGGGGTTTCCACCCGTCGGGTGGACGCTGGGCTGCTTGCACCCTTTGGCGATGGGGAATCGCGCTGTGGTGAACCTTCGTGTTTGTTTGCAAACCCGAGCTCAGTTCTTTGGGCTGCCTTCTGACATTTTGATAATTTTCTACCCACACAAGCCCACAGATCCCCAGTGTTCTGGACGCGCACGGGCGCCGGAGGCTGGGTCCCATCCCGGTGTCCACTGCATGGACGACGGTTGCACGGAGGTGGGGACGCTCGCCTCGCCTGGGTGGCTGTCTCCTGGAGGGCGGCTCAGAGCGGGGCAGAGGCTGCTGTGACTGGCCACGGGGGCACCCCCAGCCTGCTGCCTCCTGCTTACTGTTGTCGCCCCAAAACTCTGCTGTTGGGGTGCCTGGGGGTCCTCAGGCTTGGTCTTTTCCTCCAGTCCGAGAGACCCCAGCCCCATTTGAGGTGGGTGGGGCTGTGGGCAGGCTGCAGGGTGGGGGGTGGGGTGGGGGCAGGGGTGGGAGCGACGGGACCCCTCCCCAGCAGAGGGAATATCCTTATTCAGTTTGAAGCAAATGCTCAGGACGTCAGACGCGCCTGATCCCAATCTGAGCCCAGGAAAGCACCTGGAACTGAAGAGAAACATCCCCCGTCTTGTCCCGGGCTGTGGAGGACCCACTCCTGGGTCTTCTGGGCGCGAGGGGGCAGGGAGTGAGCCTTCGGCCCAGATGCTCTCGTGGGTGAAGCCAGAGCAAAGCCGCCTTGGCAGGAGGTCGGCTGTGCTGCCTGAAGGGGTCTCGTGGGAGCGTGGGATCCGCTGCTCTCTGCGTTTCTGGGCAGGGAAGCGCGATTTCCCTCGATCCTCGCAGGGCCGTCCCCAAGTAAAGGCCTCGTCCTGCCCTGAAGCCCCGGCCGCTCCTCGAGGCGTCCTGTGTTTGCGGATGCCAGCCACGGCTCTCACAGCTCCCGGCTCCCCCTGTGGGCCCCTCCTGCCCACGTCCCTTTCCTGTCCGGCGCCCCCGGGTTAATACAGGGAACTGGACTGTGCGTGAGCAGTTTGGGCGGAAAGTGGCTGTTTTCATGTGCTTATTAGCTCATTCTGCCAGCAAGATGGTTTTAATCATCCCACCTGGTGACTGCCCACTTGGTGGAGAGCCCGTGTCCCTCTTCCTTCCCTGATGACGATGGGGCCGGCTTCGTGGGCTGCCGGGGTGTCACTAGGAGACTTGAGATTCCTTCTGGGAGGGGCTCGGACGGGGCCACCCGTGGGCTGTTGGGTGTCGTGGTTGTGTCTGGCCGTCCCCAGCGTGTCCCGGCCGCACAGGGCAGCTCCGTCCAGCGGGTGGCTGCCCCGCTTGCCCGGTCAGGTGTCGGCTCAGGTGATGGCGGCCGTGTCAAGCGCAGAGCCCCGGCCTGGCTGTCCCCTCACTCCCACCGCCTTGGCTGTTTGCTCTCCCCACATCTGCCGCGGCTCCAGCTGGGGCCTCCAGGCGTGGGCAGAGCCAGCCGTGTCCTCTGGTGTGCGCGTGCCTGTGGCTGGTGTGGTCCCTGCATCACTTTCCTTGCAAGCCCAATTCTGCATCCTGATAGCTTATACGTCCGTGTGCCAACAGCTGAATCTGAACGCCGACCTCATGCCTGCTGGCACAGTGGGCGCCCACAGTGTCCCAGACCCTCCCCCCAGGGCTCCTGTGAAGTTTCTAGAAGGGATGGCCCTCCTTGTGCTGAAGGCAGGGGTGGAGGGAGGGAGTGTGGCCATCCTGCCTGGGAAGTGTTGGGGGAGAGAGCGAGCGCAGGGGGAAGGGAGGGACCTTCTGGTTTAAAGATCTGAGAGCCAGTGGCTGCTGGGCTGGTGACAGGGCTGTTGCTGGGGGGGAGTGGGGGGTGCTAGATGGAGCGAAGGGGGCCTGTGTTGTGTGGGCCAGGCCCGGAGTGAGGGAGCTCTCCTGTGGGTGTGGCTCTGCTTGGCGGGTCCTTTCCCACCCTGGCCCGGCAGGTGTGTGGGACACAGACCCTGCCTCCAAGCAGAAGGGGCCCCCAGGGCAGGGGACAAGGCAGCACCAGCACCGTGGGGGCCTCCTCCATTCATCTGACAACATGACTCCTGCTCCTCCTGCTTCTGAGCACGCGCCTCCTGGGAAGGGACGTCCTGTGGCTCCATCCAAGCCTCCCGCCCCCACTTGTGACCGTGACCCACTCCTGGGGCGGAGGGGAGAGCCAGACACTGAACTGGGGGGCACCATGGCCATGTCCTGTCCATACTGGCCACCAAGACAGAGCTCCCGAGTGGGGCCCCGAGGCTCTGAACCTTTCCCGCTGTCCGGAGCCTACACTGTCCTTCCCCGGGACACCCGAGTGTCCCCTGCAGGTGAGCCGCAGCCGCTGTCCGTGAGTGGGGCCTGGCAGGGGGAGCGCCTGGGGCATGCGTCCAGCTGACGTCCAATGAGTCCGTCTGTCTGCACACAGACGTCGGTGGGGGGCTCCTCTCATCCTTCCCCTGCCGCTGAGCCCAACTCCCGAGGAAGGCTCGCCTGCCCTCGTCTCCGCCACCGGAGCTGGAGAGACCTGTATTGGTTGAAAATGCGTTAACTGGGCTGTCTTGTGCCGGGGCAGTGGGGAGCTGAGTCGTGCTGGAGTTGGTCAGAGGGAGCAGGAGGGCTGCCCGGCAGGAGGGCCGCGAATGGCCGGCAGGACCTTTAAAAAGACCGAGTGTGGCTGCCTGTCCCTGCTCCGCTCCCGCGTGTCGGGGGTCAGGTTGGCGCTGGTGCCTGCACCTGCCCACAGAGGACGCTCACCTGGCTGCTCTCACGGCCTCCGTGTTCCCTCCCCGCCCCCCACTCTCGCGGGCTCCCCTTCCCCACCCTCCAGCCCCTGTCGGTGCAGCCGGTCAGCTCTCCACCCACCCATCTGTCCCTCTGCCCCCGTCCATCCACCCATCTGTCCCTCTGTCTGTCCGTCGATCTGTCATCTCTACGCTGACCCATCCTTGTTCTCACCCCCCGCCCACCTGTCTGTGCTTCCCTTCTCCCTTCCGTCCTCCCGTCCCTGCATCCATCATCTTTCTGCTTGTGTTTCCATCTGTCCGTGTGTCTGTCCTGCCCCTACCTGCCGCCCCCCGTCTGTCTGCACATCTTGTCCATCTGTCTGTCCATCCATCCGCTTATCCATCTTTCCACCCACCCTTCTGTCCTTCTGTCTGTCCTCCCTCCGCATGTTTCACACGAGTGTGGGGTGGTCTCTGTGTGGCGCGAGGAAGCTCACGGCCTCTGGCCTGGTCAAGGTCTGGCAGTGAGAGCGGGAGGCCCCGTCTGCTCCCCGGTGCAGTCCAGGCACTCAGCTGGGTTCCACGCTGGGGAGGGGCTGGCGGAGGCGCGACCCCGCCGACCTGCGTGGTGGTGGGACGCCGGGTCAGTTTCCTTTCCAGAGAGCGTCTGTGGCCTCTCTGGAAAAGCAGGGTCACAGCTGGGACTCCCTCCCCGGCTGCTGGGAAGCCTCAGAGAAGCTCCGCGAAGTTCTCCGCACCGGCCCCGACACATGGTGGGGAGGGGCGCCTCTCCGTGCCCCGGTTTCCTCTCCTGCCGGGGGGTCTGCTGGCGCCCACGGGAGGGCTGAGTGGGCTGAAGGTGGTATGTGCGTATCCCGCTTCCCGACCGAGGGAGGACGTGTGGGCTCTGCCTGTGGGTGAGCTCCGTGGCGCCCACGCCTCAGGGAGCCCAGGGTCCCCGCTGTGTTTGAGGTGCTCGGAGAGGATGTCAGGGGACAGCGGGCATCCAGGCGCAAGCATCTGCTCCAATCTGTGGCTCACGAGCATCCCCCAGCCCCCCGGGCCTTCCTGGGGCCGCTCGGGTGCCCGAGTTCAGGATCATGACAGGGGAGCTGTCACCGGTGCCCACACTGGCCTGTCCTCGCCGACAGATGTCCCTGGTGCCCAGACGGGAGAATCGCTGCATGACGGAAGCCCCCGGAGCACGAGCGGCCTCCTGGGCGGGGACCTGCCTGCGCCAGGCGGTGGGACGGGAGACAAGGGGGGCTGGGACTTGGCGCGTTCGCCGTGACCCTTGCAGACTCTCGAGGCCCCTGGGCTGGATTTCAGACCCTTCACTCAGCCCTTCGTCCCTCCTCCCACGTGTGGGTAAACTCTGGCCCAGAGGGCTTCTGCCTGTAGGTGGGGAGATGGACACAGGACCCTGGTCCCAGATGGCCGAGTGTGTCGTAGCAGGACCCAGGGCAGGGCGGGGAGAGTGGGGAACGCGACCCGAGCCCCAGCGGCACAGGGTGAGGGGCCGGCCAGCTGCGCTCGAGTGTGGGCTGCTGGTGCGACCTTTAGCAGGTGCCTTAGCCCTGGGCCTGCTTCCCGGCCTCTGAAAGGGAGGCCCCCGGTGACTGACGGTCAGAGCGCCCAGTGAGGGCCCAGGGCCAGAGCAGCCCCGCGAGGTGGTTCTCTGGTGGGGCCTGAGGATGTCTTCGAAGGCGAGCCCGGGGCGAGGGGGTGTGGGCTGAACGTGGCTTTAGGAACATGCACCCCAGACCTGTGAATGGGTCTCACTGGGGAAAACCCCAGGGCCTTAATGTAAGACGACACAGGGAGGAGAGACCCCGGCAGAGTGGGGGCAGTGGGACCATGGAAGCAGAGGCTGGAGGCACGCAGCCATAGCCCAGGGATACTGCTGGGGTCCCCAGGAGCCGGGACGGGCAGGAGGCCCACCTCCCTAGAGCCTTGCGTGGCCCTGCCCGTACTCCGATTAGGACTTCTAGCCTCTTACACTGAGAGCGTGAATTTCTGCTGGTTTAAGCCACCTGGTTGGTGGTACTTGGTCATCAGCAGCCCCAGGACCTTAGCGTGGGCTGTACGGCTGGGCAGCGGGCTCCGGGAGAGGGGCTAGATGGGGGGTCCTCCCTCCAGCGTGCCTGGTGTGTGGGGCTGTGATGCTGCCCTTCCCAGAAGCCGGTCAACGTCCCCATGAGCCCAAGCCCTGTCCTCCTGCAGCCGCTGCCACGGAGACCCGCCGGCAGTGGGGGTCTTGGGGTTCAGAGACCCCCGCCGGTCAGCAGGGATGGGAGGGTGGGCTTCCAGGGACTGTGGCTCCTCCTCCACTGGTGCCCTGTCCCCAGAGTATTCGTTGTTGGGGGCAGTGAGCACGTCCACACATCCTGGGTCCAGAGACCTGTCAACTCCTGTCCCACCCTCGGGGGAGTGATGATGGCTCCACGCGGAGACGAGTGAAACAGTAACAGCCTCCCTCTTCAGCAGACACCACCATGAAAAATTGATCAGGGCAGCTGTGCAACAGTATCGGCTCGTTTTCAGAGACGGAGCAGCAAGCGATGTCACGCGGCAGGACGTACCCGTGTGCAGAAGGGCGGTGAGGTCATTCTGCTTACCCACGGAGCTGCGTGGTGTCCTGGTGCGGTGGTGACGTTGGGGGTGCGTCCTGGGGCGGGGACTGTCGTTAACAGGCTGCGGCCCGAGGTCAGCTGTGCCGTCTGCAGCCTGGAGCTCGGCTCCCAGCAGTGGGGATGGCCCCGTGCCAGGCAGATGAGTCAGAAACAGGGCAAGAGTCACCCTTGCGCTTTTGCAAAAGGTTTCCTGGGGCTTTGGGCATGTCCAGGGACGTGCAAGGCTGGCGCACTCAGAAGCCTGAGGTGGCGCCTCTCACCACGGGCGGAGGGCTTCTAGTAGTCAAGTGACTGTTTCTGCCACACGTCACTCCACATGTCACTGCGCTGCCCTTCTCACTGTGGCTCTCACCTGTCCTTGGGACTGGTCGGGACGGACCGGGTTCTGCGGCGGTGATGGATAGCCCATGTCCTGGTGCCTCCCAGCAGCGAGCGTGTGTGACCTGTTCCTGCTGCTCCACGCCACCTGCTTCCGGAGCCAGGCTGGCGGGCAGCCTCCTGTGGGAACAGAGTGGCCGTCGTGGCAGGTGGTGCACACGGCAGTGTGTGGGCTGGTCCCTGTAGACTCTACTGGTCAGTGAAGCCAGGATGCTCAGTGTCCAACAGGACTGGGGACTGTCCAGTAGGAGTGGGACTGCTGTCCCCCTTTCACAGAGGAGGAGACTGAGGCCCAGAGGCTGAGGGGCTCGCTGGAGGTCTCGAGACCAGGGCATAGGGTAGCTGAGCCGGGAGCCTGCCCTGTTGCCCTCACCTGGCCTCATCGCACACAGCCGCGCTCCTGCGGCTGGTCCCACGTGGCCTCCCTTTTGGCCACCTCGCAGCAGTGTTTGGACAGGAGAGAGAGGGGTGTTGGAACTGACCCGTCTTCCCTGGACTTGCCTGGTTCTTGTTTGTTCTGATCTTTTCCTCTTCTGTTTTTATTCATTTATTTATTTTTAAAAAAATTTTATTTATTTATTTGACAGAGATCACAAGCAGGCAGAGAGGCAGGCGGAGAGAGAGAGGAGGAAGCAGGCTCTCCATGGAGCAGAGAGCCAGATGTGGGGCTCAATCCCAGGACCCTGGGATCATGACCTGAGCTGAAGGCAGAGGCTTTAACCCACTGAGCCACCCAGGCGCCCCGGTTATTCATTTATTTAAGTTTTAGTTATTTTGGACACCCCCAACCCCGCTGGCTAGTGCAGGGCCCAGACCATCCTGCTCGCTCCCGACCCAGCCCTGCTTCCGCGCTGGCCCTGCTGCTCCTGTCGAGTCAGGCCTACGGCATCTCACGTGGGGCTCTGCGCGGTCATCGTTGCTTTGGACCTTTCATGAAGAGACTCCGGTTGACTTGGGGGACTCGCCGTTGCTCTCACTATCCCAAGATGCGTCCGGTCGTGGTGTGTGGCTCTGGGTCCTGGGCAGGCCCCCTCCCAGCCCTGGTGCCCGTCCCCCACATCGTGGCTGCCCGGGGGTCAGCGATCGGAAGGCCCGCCTCACCCGGGGTCCCCACTTGGCAGGGAGGACGTGGAGGCCCCGGTCTCGCAGCTGGTCAGCGGTGCCGCTGCGACTCCCTCCCCACGGCCCGCAGGTGGGATTAGCACAGTGGGGGTCCCGGGACCTGGGCCTGCCCTGACTCAGCCCCATCAGCCTCGGCTCCTGGCAGGGATGATCCTGGGGGCAGACCTACTTTGGGGTCACTGGTGAGAGACCTCGACAGCCCTGCACCCCGACCCAGCCCCGGGGCTCTGGCCCTCCCTGCTGCTGTGCTGCTCGGGGCAGGGGCGCCCGGCTGGCTTTGTTTCCGGTCCCCAGCGGGCTTGGTGACCGCAGAAGGCTGTGTGTTCTGCCATTTGGTGAATTCCTGTCCTGCACTCTCCCCTCCTTGAGCACTCCCGGGGCGCCGGACGTCTCTGTGGTGTGGGAATCTGGCCGGCAGAGCTAGAGCAGGCTTGGGACAGAATGGTGTCCAGCTGTGGCCCCTCCCAGGAGGACAACATTGAGGCACCGGTGGTCTCATTAAAGCTGCGGCCTGGAGCCCAGCCCTGACACTTCTCTGGGCCCTCGGCCCGACAGACTCCAAGTCAGGCAATGGCCTGCCTGGGCCCCCAGTCCACACCCATCTCCCCACCCAGGGGCACCTTCAGAGTGGGTAGTGGCACCCTCGGAAGGGCTGCTGCCCAGTTCCGCTCCGCAGTGGCCATGTCACACCCTGTGGTACGCACTGGGAGAGCTGCAGTCTGTCCTTATCCTCACTTGGGCCCGGGACAGCCCCTCCTGGGACGTGGCTGTCTGCAGCTCCCCCTGTCCTGTCACCACTGTGTGCTGCCTTCCTGAGTCCCACGATCTAGGGGGACAAGTCCAAGGGTGGGGCGACAGGGGCACAGGGTGGGGGGCGAGGGGGCACCCAGATGCCGGGGTCCGTGCACCGTGCAGAGGAGGTGATGTTGGACCTGGCTGACCCCCAAGGAGGGAGCGGTGGCAGGTCTGGGGCCCCGGAGGCCCGGGCAGAGGATCTGGGAGGGAATGCACTTGGCTTCCTGTGGGAAGGAGAGGGGCTGGGACAGTAGAAGAGCCACGTGGGGAGGGGTGGGCAAGGCAGCGGCATGGGGGCAGGGGGTCTCTGTGCCGCTCAGAGCGTGCAGGGAGCCCTGGGGGTTTCGCTGGCGGTGTGGCCTCTGAGATCGTGTCCAGAGCCCTCTGGCCAGGACCAGTGAGGGACCCTGCTGTGGTGTCCGGGCTATAGGGATGGAGTGTGACGGGGTTGGAGTGCAGGGAGTGGCGCCCCAGGCCCTGTGGCGGGTCTGTCCCTCGGGCTGCTGTCCACGAAGTGGCTGGGTGCCTGCACGCAGGTCGGGGGCCCAGGCTTGCTCCTGCCCGGGTTTCTTCCACTCTGTGGCCCCTCTTGAGGGCAGTCCTGGTTCAAGCGCAGTCTGCCCCTTCTGGCTGGCCTCCCAGGACAGCTTCCTTCACGTCTCTGGGCTACAGTCGTCATCTGTGATGAGATGGTGGCGCCCATCTCGTGGGCGGTTGTCCCCGCCAACTGGGAGCTTGAGGATGCCCCCCTCCTCCTTCTCCTCCTGAGGCTCCCTGAGCCCCTCGTTTCCAAATGTGGTGGAGGGGGCTTAGGTGGCACTTCTGTCCTTTCAGCTGGGTGGGGCAAGTGTGTCCCCCACCCCGCCTCTGGACAGCAGGTGTCGTGATGGAGGGGCGGCCCGAGCTCGCCAGGAAGCTGAGCTGCTTTTCGAAGCGGAACCCGCAGGTTGGGCTTCCCCCGGGGTGCGATCCGTTCTCGTCCTGCCGGAAAGAACCCCTACCCTGATTTGTGCCGCCAGCCACGCGGAGGGGCCGTTAGGGGCAGGACTTGGTTTGGCCTCTCTGCCATGGGAGATCTACCGAGGGCAGGGTCCCTGGCCTTCTGAGGACGTGGTGATTTGGGGCACCCGGGTGACACTTCCCAGGAGACAGGCAGGAAGTGGGGGGACAGAAGAATGCCTCTGGCTCTGTGTCACCCCAGTGTCCCCCCCGCACCATGATTTGTTCTTGGAGGTGAGAGAATGATGGCCCAGAGAGGGGTGGCATCTTGTCTGAGGCCATACAGCGACTTGGTGGTCACGCCGGCCACCAGTCGGGTTCCCAGCTGGTCTCTCGGCTTCCGTGTGTCTACTCAGATCTGCTTTGCTCACACGTTGACTTGTTTTTCCGGAGCCGGCCAGCAACACTCAGCGCGGCCAGTGAGCATTTCCATTTCTTTCTGACCCCGCTTGCCCTGGAGTGTCCGCCACGGGCTCCGATGGGCCACTGGGCTGTGTGATTCAGGAGCGGAGTGGGGTCGGGAGGCTTGGGCTCCGCTCTGCCATCTCAGGCCTGCGCTGGGCCCAGAGGGTCATTTCAGGGAGCCCTGGGTGTGGGAAAGAAGAGGGAATGGTCTCGATTTCCAGCAGCAGCTGGAGTGTTCCGTGGGGTGCGGACTTCAGTCTGAGCTCCCGGCTGCGTGGGTTGGCAGTCTGTGTGGAAAAGACGCCTGCAGTGCCGGGAGAGAATCCGGCTTCGGGCCCGGGACCGGCGGGCTCTGGGGCCTCTCTCGTGTGGCCTTCTTCCTCTCTCCACCCTGAGAGCCTCTCCTGGCCCAGCGCGTCCGAGCTCGGACACTGGTCCCCCGGCCAAGGTTAGAAGATGTCTGGGGGCTCTGGCCCTTCGGTGCCCGGTTTGGAAACTTCCTGTGCAGGGAGAACGCTTTGGTGTTCCGTCGGGCCGTGCAGGGGTGGCTGTGGCCGTGGCGGGTTCTGCAGCATCTCCCGTGCCCTGGTGGACGTGGCCAGAGCATTCCGTCCGTCAAGGCCATGGCGGGCCGCGGGGATTTCCTGCCTCGCCGGGGCATGGGAGGGAAACAGCAGGGTGACTGTTGGGCCCTGCTGACCCACAGGCCTCTCCGCTCCTCGCTGCTGCCGTTCCAAGAAGTGGGCCGGAAAATCAAAAATACGCTGGGCTTCTGGGCTGCTGAGAAGTGGCATGGGGGGGCCGAGCCCGCCATTCTGTCTCGACCCTGAGGTCAGAGTGTCTTCCTCGGCCTGGCTAGGGTTTTGGAAGCAAGGACAGAAGCAGCCCGGCTGGGCCTGGGGGTCACTCGGGCTTCCTCTCTGCTGGCGGGAGCTCTTACCTGCTCCCCCCATTGCCTTGGGGCCGGTCACCCCTCCCCCTCGCCCACACGTCTGCTGAGCCTGCCCCAGTGGTGGCTTCACCTTGGTGTCCCCCTCCAAGCCCCCACTGCATGGAGACACAGAGACCCTCCTGCCTCTGTGCTGACTTTGGTTTAAGATCCCGTAATGAGGCGGCTGGCTGGCTCAGTGGGTTCAGCGTCTGACCCTCGGTTTCAGCTCAGGTCACGTCTCAAGGTGGTGGGATCGAGCCCTGTGTTGGGCTCTGTGCAGCGAGGAGTCTATGTGGGATTCTTTCCTCCTCTCTCCCTCTGCCTCCCTGGTGCTCTGCCCCCGGCCCTGCTCGCTCGCTCTCAAATAAGTGAATCTTTAGAAAAACAAACAAACGGTAGATCCTTGTGGTTAGTGCCTGGGCCGGCCCACCTGTCCCCGCCACTCTCCAGCCGCAGCCCCCATGGCCTCTTGCCCTGGCCCGGCCCAGCCACACGGAAGCTGCACGTCCCCATGGGCACGGACGTGTCCCTCTGGCCCGGCTGCGTCTCCGGCCCTCCACTGATGACCACGTCCTTGTCGCCTGTGGCCTCCACTGTCGTCAGCGCCAGGCCCCATGGGTACCGTGGCCCACGCAGCTTCTCAGAACGCCCGTGCCACAGGGGTTAATCCCCATTTTACAGATGAGTTAACTGAGGCTCGGGAGCACCTTTGGCAAGCTCTTGGGCTGGGAACCCGGCCAGGTCCAACCCCCACTGATAGGAGGCCGGAGCTCTGCACTGAGCATTGGACTTTGCTCTCCAGGTCGGCTCCCCCCGCCCCCGCCACCTCCTCTGAGAAGCCCTCCTGATTTCTCCAGGACTGGACTGTCCTTCTGCCCCGAGCCTTTCCTCCTGCTCTCCGCGCCTCTCTGGGTCCCTGTGCTCTTCAGCCCTGTGCGGCCTTCGTGTGGGGTGCGGGTCGCCCTCCTCTCCAGCACGGGGTGCAGCCTGAGCCGGGTGCGGGCGTGGGGGTGTGCTGGTTGGTGTTGCCCCCGACACAATGGCCTTTGCACACCGGCCGGGGCGACGGGCTGGGGGAAGACACGAGATCCGTGGGCCTGTTTTGACAGTCGAGGCTGTTTGGCGGGAGAGCCGTTTTGATAAGGAAACCCTGGTGCTTCATGGCCTCCAGCCGACTAGCGGGTGGCACCCGGTGACTCTGTCAATAAGAAACGGCCCGCCGGGTCCGCCAGGCCGCTGTGCTGGCTGTGCCTTTCCAGTTGGCCTGGCTGCCCGTCCCCTGGCAGACTGATGCCCCCTACCTGCCCCCATGCTGACCTCTTCCTTCTCCCCGGCCCCTGGGCACACCTGGGCACACCTGGACACACCTGGGGAGATGAGGCTGACCCTGATCTGATGCTGTCCTGTCCCGGGCCCTCCCACAGCCCCACCGCACCTTGTTCTGAGGCCAGTTTCAGAATAGGAAACTGTGGCCTGGCCAGAGAAGTGAGCTGCCCAGAACCCCTCTGGTAGGGCCAGCGCTGTGGTCCCCCACCTGTGGGACTAGGTGACCGGCACCAAAGTTCCCATGTTCCAAGAGACTCACTAATCCCAGGCAGCCTGGACGGCTGTGCTTCCCTCAGGGTGATCTCAGGTGCTGGGGACCCCCGCGCCTCTGGGGCCCAGTCTGCTCTCTGGGGGCCTTGGGCCCGTCTCACTCTCCAGGATGGCAACCCAGGCCACCATCCCCCACCCGTCTCTCGTACACACCAGACCGACCAAGGGGGACCAGAGCCATCTGTGACTCTGCCTGTCAACATGGACCCCAGAGGTCACTTGCAGGGAGTGATCTGTGAGTCGGAATTCCAGCTTTCTTCTGGACGCCGTGAGGCTGTGTCTCAGACCCTGCGTCCCTTTCATCTGAGCGCCCAGAGAACGTGGGAAAATGGACGCTGTGTCCTGTACTCTCTGGGCGGGGCTCAGTGATCTCGATCGCCGGTGCCGGAGCCGAGCACTGACCCGAAGCGGTCTTACCTTCTGGAGTAGGGACTCTTGCTTCTGCTGGATGTTCTTCCGAGGTGCGGGGAGGGAGAGCTCCGTGGGTGGGCTGGAGACCCTAGTGGTGGTGCTGACTCTGCCCCCAGGTGAGGGGCTGCCTGCAGGCCTGGCTCCACGACTCAGCACCCGGAGCTGTTGTCCAAAAGGCCGTGGGGACCCTGGGGACAGCCGGTGACTCTGTCAATAAGAAACTGGGCGGGTGGGCTCTTGGGGCGGGCCACCCAGCGGGCAGGGAGGGCGACTGGTGCTGTCACAGTCGGGACGCTCGCTGGCAGAGGACCTGAGTCCCGAGGCTCACTGTGTTACCTCATGTAATCTCAAGCGACTACTGCTGCCCTTCTACAGTTGGGGAAACTGAGGCAGAGAGGGAGCATGCCACATAGGGCCACATCATGAGTCTGGATTTGAACCCGGATCCTAGTTCTTAGCTCTCCCCATAAGGCCTCCCCTAAAATGAAGGTGACGGAGGTTGTGGGATCTGTTTTGGCTTCTGGCCAGTGCTCAATTTCCAGGGCGTGGGGGGCTCGAGCAGGGGGCAGCGGTCTGGTCCTGGGTAGGGCCATCTGCTGGCACAGCTCGGGGATGAGATACACACCAGCCTTGTGCCTGGGGGCTTCCTTCTCGGGGGCGGAGGAACCTGGGGAAAGGGCCCTGGAGACCCATGCTCAGGGTCTTCCAAGAAAGCACACCCTGACCTGCCCCATATGGCCGGGCTCCGGGAGTCCACCCTGCGTGGACCCGAGATCGCCACCTTCAGCTCCAGGACCCCGAGCGTCTGGTCCGCCCCCTTTCCAGGCCATGCGTCCTGCCCCCTGTCCCTGTAGGCACAGTTGCCCACGTGGGCGCTTTCCGAGGTCGTAGTTTCTTAGCAGATTCTCGAAGAAGTCCTGAGGACGAGACCCAGAGCCTGATTTCTGGATCCCAGAGCTTCTCCCTGAAGCAATGACCACGGCGGCCCCGAGGGCCGCTCAGAACAGGTGCCGGTAAATCGCAGCGAGTGCACGAGGGAGAGCACACGAGGTTTGGAACCAGGAGTCGGGCTCTCATCTGTTCTCCCGTCAGGGGTTTAGGCTCGGACACGCCCTCAGGGTGCCCTGTTTTCAGGTCCCCTCCCTCTAGCTGGTGACTCCTTGTGCCCCCGGTACTGGGACTGCAATCGTCCGGTGCCGATAGGCCGTGCCGGCCTCAGCCGCTGGATGCGGAAGTGGTCCTTGAGGGGGGAAGGTGGGGTTTGGGGGGCTCCTTGAGGAGCAGCGGTGCGGACGTCTCGCGCTGCCCCAGGGCGGGGCGTTGCTGGGGGGAGTAGACTCTGCCTCCCGTTTCTCTGCTTCCGGCCCGGACACCCCCTTCATAACCTCGGCGCTCCAGGTGGGAAACCGGGCGTCCCAGGAGCTGGGCTCCAGGAAGCGCTCGCTCGGGGAGGGTCTGGTGGGACAAGAGGAGCCCATCCTGCTGCGGGGGCACCCGGGAGCCCCGCTCTGGTGTTTAACCTGTGGTCGTGTCTGTGCAGACCGTTTCGCTCTGCTTCTTCCTCCTCCCCTCCCCCGCTCAAGAGCACGTCACCTCCGCGGGAACGTGGGCCTTTCTTGTCGCGCCCGGTGGGGGGGTGGGGGGTGGATGCGGCACAGGGGGGTCTGCATGATCCGTGGTACCTGGGGCCGGAGGATGGAGCCAGTCCTTGCTGCAGTGTGACCCCTCGGGCTTCAAGACAGCGCGGACGGAGCCCCGTGCGGTGCCCTTGTGCAAACCGCCGTCCCCGGTGCCAAACCGAGGTCGGAGTTGTAAAGTCACAACGTAGGGGAGACTCGAATACCTCTGTGTGGGTTCTCGGAGCCCCTCTTGAAGGTGCTTTCCCGTATCTGATTCAGGCCTGCCATTTGTGGATGACAGCTTGAGACTGTGTGACATCCATCCACCTGCCCGCCCACTCCCTGACCTCCTGGCCGCTCTTCCGTCCACCCCCCCCATCTCCTTCATGTGTCCATTGACCCACAGATCAACCACTGTCCCCCCCCACCTGTCCTTCCAGACAGCCATCTGTCATCCACCCCTTTGTCCGTCTGTCCCTCCGTCTGTTCCTGCCTTCAGTGCCAGGCTCCGCGCTGGGTGGACGTGGACCCAGGCCGAGAACCTGGTCAGGTCTTCTTCCGCCATGAGGTGGAAGTGAATGGAATCTTGAAGGAAGCTGGGTCTTGGGGAACAGATGGGACAGAGGTGCCGGGGCCCGAGACGGGGGCAGGGGCAGGGGCAAGACCACCCCCAACCTGTGTGTCCCTGTCTCATCTCAGGGGCGGCCCCTCCCTGTCCTGCTCGGGCCCCGCTCGTGGTCGTCTGTCATTGGCCGTGACGGACACGCACTGGGTTGCGGCTCCATTCTCAAGGGGCTCGTGGCCCTGAACGAGGGTGTTAGGATTCGAGGAGCGGACCTGTGGGGATGACCCAGGAGCTAGGGAACATCTGTGCGTGCATCCAGTGGACACTACTGGGACTGGCCAGGCTCCGTCTGGGGCCCCTTCCCCCCATGGCTCCCTTTCCAGAGGGGAGACCGGTCCTTTGGGAAGGCAGCCCCTAACAGAATTTCCCAGCGCTTTTCAGGACGTGCTCTGACCCCGAGACGGGCCCCAGTGGGCTGGTGGGCGGGATGGCTGGGGAGCGCCAGCCTTCTAGAAGCCCCGGCGTGTGCTCGGCATGTGGCAGCCTCACGCACGGCGCACTCAGCCACTGCCCTCGGGGGTGGAGGGTGGGTGCGCCTGGAGTTCCATGGTCCCTGCCAGAGTGCCCTCCTGTGTCCTGTCCTCTGGTGCATGGAGCTAGCAGCCCCCCGGCCTGTGCGAACCATGGGGTGTCCTGGGAGCCCACATCCCTGTTTCAGGAATCCCCCCGACGTGCAGAGGCAGGGGAGTCCCAGCGCAAAAGCTTCCTGCCGTCCCTGACCCGGCTCCCTCATGGGCCAGCAAGGCCGTGGGGCGCTCGGGCTGGGTGCCCGACCGGGGCGCGCACACCTGCTCACCGCCCTCTCCTGTCTCTACAGGCCCTTCCCCTCGGAGGAGACGGCGGAGAACGACGACGACGTGTACCGCAGCCTGGAGGAGCTGGCGGAGTAAGGAACCCGCGGACTGCGTGGGGACGGGGACGGGGGCGTCGCGGCCCCCTCCGGGCAGAGCTGCCGTGCTGTCCCGCCCGGGGCCTTCCATGCGGCTGGTGGTGGCACGGGTGCCCCCGGCTCCATGAGAGCTCAGGGGGATGAGTGCTTCTTCGCTTCACGCCTCCCTCCGTGTTCTGGAAGGTTCCCCAGCATCTGCTGGGGGTGGGGAGAGCTGGGGTTTCCAGAAGCAGAGGCCTCTGGAGCTCAGACTACAAGCAGAGGCAGTTTGTGGGTTCAGTGGGGTCTCATGGCCCAGCAGGGGTGGGCGAGGAGCTGAGACCAGGTCACCTGAGGCCATGGGGGGCATCCCCCCTGTCTCCAGGACCCCACACTCATGTCGCCGTGTGCCATGCTCCCGCAGCGCAGACCCAGCCACCCTCCTGGCTGTTTTGCCTCAGGGTCCCGGAGCCCCCAGGAACCAACGAGAGGCCCGGGGCCGTGGCTCTTGAAGAGGTCGGGGTCCGCTGTGGCCGGGGGTGGAGTCCTGCGGCTGTAGCTCAGAGAAAGGCCCCGGGCAGCTTCTGGGAGGAGGGGCCGTGGGTGGGGGAGGTGGGGACACCCCCATTTTCTGCAGGCGAGAAGGCTCGTGAAGTGATGGGCCTGTCCCGGGTGTTGGGTGGTGCCCGGGGGCTCCTGATCCGGCTGGCCCCCTGCCCTTCCCAGCTTCCTGCCAACTAGACCCATCGTTCCCGTTTGACAGCAGATGTGGCCTGGTTCCAGACCTTCCAGGAGGACTTACCATGCCTGTCCCCCTCATCCTGCAGCACAGCCTGGAATGAGACCCAGGAAGAGCTGGTGTTCAGCTCGTCAGCCCGGAGTGTTTTCTGTGCTTAACGCCTGCCCTCCGGCCGGGGCTGCCTCCAGGGTGTGGGGCAGGATCCCCGGCTGTGTCAACAGTCTGACTCATCCAAAACCCAACATGTCAGCACCGAGCTGGCGGCCCGATCTCAGGGGAGTCTGTGAATCAGGCACCTTGCCATCGGGTGGGAGCGGCTGCCCCCTGGTCCACCTTCCTGACACCAGGCTGGCCCCAGGGCCCTGGGATGACCCCGCTGTGACGTGTGGGGCTCCTCAGAGCACCCATGCAGGTGCGAGGTCCGGAGAGTGCCCTGAAGGAGACACGTGGGTTCCTCTTGAGTTGTGTCCGGGTCCTGGAGCACCCCTGCCTGTTTGCCCTGACCAGCCCCACCAATCACAGAGGGATGTGGCTGTCGAGAAAGGGGCCTCTTGGGGAGCGGGCCTGAATGAGAGGCTGCTCCCCCAACCTTGTAAAGGGTGGGGAAATGGAGGCTCGGAGGCCCACTGGAAGGAGGTCCCCCAGGGGGAGGCCCAGCCCATCCCACCGTCTCCCTGGCTGCTGCAGCAGCCCCTCGCTTGCTGGGCTCGGTTTGGAAGGGCCTCTTGGCCTCTCTTCCTGGTGTTTCCTGCCTTGAAGGCCTTCTCCTCTGCCCCATCTGGGCCTAGGTACCCCCCAACTTGGGAAGCCTCGTGTACCACCCCTGACCCCAAAGGGCACCCACAACCCCATTTGGCCTTTGGGCTGCACGTGGGGTGCGCCAAGATTAGGTGGTGAAATGTGTGTCTTCCGAAGACGGGCAGGTTCTGAGGTCAGACCCGTGTCTTTTCCATGCCCCCCACCGTCCAGCCCCTAGCAGCACACCCCTCACGCACACGGTGTGACAGCAAGTCCCATGCGGTAATGACAGTGATGGGGCCTCTGTGGGGCCCGGCGCCGCTGAAACCTCGTCTGCTGAGATACGCCCTGCTGTCTCTTGGTGAGGTCTGCTCTGTGGGGTCCCTGTTTCACAGACAAGGAACTAAGGTCCGGATCCTGAGAGCCCCCGTCCGGTGCCGAGGGTGCGTCCTCAGCTGCCTTTTCTCCTAAGACACCAGCGTAAGGCTGAGGGTCTGCGCCCTCTGGAAATGTCCCTTCGTGGTCAGCGCAGACCAGGGGCTCCAGGAGGACAGGGTCACGCTGGCCTCGGGCAACCCAGACCAGGTGCGAAATACGTCTTCTGACCGGCCAGGGAGTCTGCCCTCCATGGCCACGCGGGGATCCCTGCCCCACTCTGGCGGTGTCATGTTCCTGTGCCCCGAGTCCCATGGTGGCCCTGGGGTCCCTGTTAGCCACGTGACCGACCCCCAGAACCAGACACGGGACGTGACTCCACTCCCACGGAGAACCCAGGCCAGGGGGCGCGAGCCGGTGGCGTTTTCCGTGACCTGGAGAGTGCGTCTCCTTCGCCAAGGAGTTCCCTGTGACTGTGGTTCTTGCCGACGCAAATCCTAAATTACAGGGGAGGGGGATGAATTTGAGTCTTTAACTCACGGTTTGGTCCCAGTGGTTCCAGTTTAATCAATTTTTCATGCTTTTCTCCCCCTTCTCCTTTCACTGAAAAGCATGATTTCCTCGCGTCTGTTCTCCGTGGGCTCGGGATTGGGATTTATCCATTACGGCAGTTTACAAGACGCACACAGACCTGCCATTTCTTCCCCGGCCCTGCCGGGCAGAGGAGGCGGCTGCGGGTCTCTGAGGCTGGACTGGGGCCCCGGCTCGGATCCGACGTCCGGCGTTGGTGGGGAGCGCACGGGGCCATCCAGGGCGGCCGGCTGCTTCTTTGCCGTGGGTGCGCGGCCAGGGGTCCGAAGCGATGGTCACCTTGTGCTCCTGCGGGCCCTGCCGGTTGCCCCGACCTCAGACACGCAGCTGTTTGAGGGGGTTGGACACTGCCCCTGCCCCCCCCGCGCAGGGAAGCTGGTGTGGTTCTGGGGCTCCGGCGAGGGACCACCACGTGTGGGTGGCACCCTGCTTTCCCACATATCTGTTCAGTGACCAGCGGGACATGAAGCCCTTCCTGTGTGTCAGCTCGGGGTCAGGCGCTGGAAACAGAGGGGGATGAGACCCACCCCCTGTCCCCTAGGACCTCAGGAGGGTGGGGTCACGTGGGTCTCCCCTGGGGCCCTTTTGGAATACTCCTTAGAGGGGTCGTTCTTACTGGGGTTTCTAGAGCCTTCGCTGTCCCCAGCGTCCCCCAGTGTCCGCAGCCTAATAGGACACCACTCCACAGCAGAAACCCCTTCTGAGAAGGGCCCCTCAGGGCAGGTATGTCGGCCGTGCAGGGCACTCTGTCCATCCTGCTGCCACCACGTCTTATGTCTGAAGCAACAAAAAGCCCATCCCGTCGGACGTGGCCTGGGCTCTATCACCTCCCGCTTACGTGGTCTTTGACAAGTTGCCACCTCTGTGCCTCAGTTTCCCTTCTTGTCACCCGTAGGCATCAGGATTGGCTTCGGGGGACCACCAGGGACACTGTGGGGGCCAGAGCGCCCAGTGGGCACACACAGAGCCTGCAGGCGAAGGTGGTGTTTCTTGTCCACCCATTTCACCGAAATTGTGGCTTTTCCCCCAGTTCCCAAATGGCCGGGGAACAAGGAACGTGAGCCACATGTGCAGTTGTAGGGTTTCCAGTAGAAACAGAAGTAGGTGAAATTAAGTGTAAGAACGTGTTTTTATTTTCCTGTCTATCCAGAATCGGTGGGAGCTCAGCGTGGAAGCCCGCGTTTCCGATCACTGATGTGGTAACTTGCCTTCTCCCCCATGGCACAGAGCCCAGTGTGGTGCGTCCTTGATGCCGACGGCACAGCCCCGTCCACTGGGCCATGCCTGTGAGCTCACAGCCACGTGTGGCTGGTGGCCCCCGTGTGGGCGGCACAGGTCTGGGATCCAGAACATGGTTCCAGGAGCGTGTGCGGGGCCCTCCCCACGTTTGAGTGGGCGATGCTGGACTAATGTTTTGTTCTCCAGTGCTCTAAGCTCACGTTGGAGACCACTGAATAATGTATAATCAAATAATAGAGCAGCTGGCTGAAAAAATTAACACGAAATATTGCTGCTTAAATGGCCCATTTCAAGCTCCCGGGGCACCGTCCCTGACCACGGAGCGGGGAGGAGAAGCACGCAGCTCTCTCTTCCCAGCCCCCTCTGCTGGCTTCTGCTGTTGCGTGGGGAGCTGTGATCTCGGGGTCTTCTCCCGGCATTCGACACGGCCGCTTGGGGATTTGGAACCTACACCCCTTCTGTGTTCGGAGCTAGGAAGGGATGAAAGGGTTTCTTGACCCACATTAGGCCAGGGGGCTTGGGTGGGTCATAGTCACCCCAGCTCTGCTCAGCAGCCCTACTTGGGGGTGCTGGGGGGCGGGGGGCAGGCACGGGGTGCCAAAGCCCACGGTGCCGGATGTCAGGCTGTGAGGGGCAGAACTGTGTGGAGGGTGCCTGGTCCCTCAGCTGCACGGGGAGGTAGCAGTGCCCCGACTCGTGGGGGCTCATGTCTAGGAGGGTCACCGGGAGCTCCCTGTGGCGGGAGCTCAGAGAGATCACGGGCACGTCGCCTTGGGCTGCTTCCCTGCAGTATGGGCCCTGGACGCTGGGGCTTTGCGACGTGGGCTCTGGTTTTGCTCCGTAATGTTCCCCATCCTTTCAAGGGACCTCGGTCACCCGGTGACACAACGCCACTCACTCGGGCCGTGCTGGTGAGCATCTGCTTACTGGACCCTGAGTAGCAGCAAAGGCGATGTTCTGTCTTGCTCGGGGCGTGTCACGTCCTCCGTAGGGCCTCAGTTTCCCCACGTCTGAAGGGAGCGCAGCAGCCGACGGAGCTGGGTCCCTTCGAGCTCGAAGGCTCCTCGGCGTTAGGATCGGGGAGCCCGCGGCTTAGCACTCCTGTCACTTCCCTGGGAGTCAGAGTGATTTTCGGGCTTAAACAAATGTGATTGTGGCACGGCGGGGGATATAATTTGTCTCTAAGTGTATAGCTGCGTCTTTACTGAATCGTACAATGACTCCGCAGCTTTAAACGTGTCACGTTAGCAACGGTGGGATAGATTTTTAAGGTGCGTGATGTATAGAAGGAGCGTCCACGCCGCTGCTCCTTCAAGGGCGCGGGGGCCGTCGCCTCGCAGCAGGGGTCTTCCTTGTCTCCGCGGAGGGAGGCGGGAGGCGGGGTGCGCGGGGGCGGGGATCGGCCTGCTGCCCGTTCCCCCTTACCCGCAGGGAATGGGAGCAGTCACTGCGCCCGACTGGGGCCCTCATCCGAGTGGCAGCCTGTCCCCCCCCACCGCCGTCCTTGCCTGTCTGCCTCTCCCCGCTGCATGGAAAGCTTGTTTGAAAACTGTCCCGAGTTCACAGGCGTTCAAGCCGCTGGTGTAAACGTTCAGTGTCTCACAGACACCTGCACGCGTGGGGGCGTCCGTGTTGGGTCGGGAGGCGCCGGGTTTGGGGACATCGGGTGTTCGCCCCAAAGGACCGCTCTTGCACAGGGACAAGTTTGGAACCAGACGGTGCAGGAACAGCCCAGCTGAAAACAAAGAACACCCGCGCCCTGTGGGGTGGGCAGCCCCCCCCCCCGGCCCGTGGGGAGGACCCCGGCGGCCCCACAGCCTGAAGGAGGTTGAAGGAAACACCCCCCAGCCCCGGGCAGAGGCATTGGTGGACGCTGCCCTGGGCCAACCTGGGAGGCCGCCGTCCCCAGGCCCATGGCAGGAGGAGGCTGGTGGAGGGGGTGGGGGTCTGGGGAGTCCTGGGTGCTACACAGGTGTCCCCTTTCCCTGTGGTGTCCCTGCTCGAGGGCGCCTCCCAGAACTCAGGGCCCCGGCTCTGGGCTGCTGAGTCGGTGACCCCCGCCACGGCCCTCTTTCGGCAAGGCGGCCTTCCGTGTGGCTGGGCTGCCTCTCGTCTGGCTGTTCCGGTGTCCGTTTGTACGACCGACGGGTGCCGACAGCAGGCCAGGCACATGTGGCCCCGGCCAGGTGTCCTTGGTGGTACGGGGGGCCCCAAGCCCTGCGCACAGGTTCTCCATCCTCATGTGGGCTCTGGGAGGCGCCCCCGGCCGTAGGGCCTGGCTGAGTGGAAGGCGTGACGCCAGCATCCGCGGAGCCCACGCGGGGTCTGTTCCCACTTGGAGCCCTGCAGATGCGTCCCAGACCTCCCCTTTGGACCCGGGACTAGCTCCGAGAGGTGAGGGCACCCGCACGCACCTGCGAAAGGGCAAAACTGCGGTTTGAACGGGTCTGTGTGATGGGCCCCCGCGGACCTGCTCTCCTCATTCCAGAAGCTGTCTGGGGCGGGAGGGAGCGGGTATCCCCTGGGGTCGGGCCAGAGCCTGGGAGGGCTTCCTGGGGGAGCTACAGGGCACTTGGAGGGAGCATAGGACTTGCCAAAGCGTGATTTAGGAAACCCCTCACCCCGCCGGGCTGCGTACTGCCTTATTTTGGGCCAGGGTCTGGGGAGGGTCTGGGTCTCAGCTGTGTCTCTGTGGGTTGCTCAGAAATTCAGGGCTGGCCGTCCTGCCCTCAAAGTCACCGTGTCTGTATGTGTGGCCCAGGGGCGGGACAGGCAGCCCTGGAGCCCTGGCCCCTCCATCCTGCCCCTGTGGTCTAGACCAGCGGCCCTTCCAGAGCTGGCTACAGGACAGGCCGGGGTGAAGGCCGTCCGTCCAAACCCCGCCCGGTAACCAGGCCGTAGGGCCTTCCTCTCGATCTCGGTGCAGGGACAGCCGTCCACAGCCGGCCACAGCTGGCGAGACGGGCCGCCCAGCGCCCTGCTGCCCGCACTCTGCCCTCGTGGAACGCCCCAGCCCCTTGGTGCACGGGCCTGAGCTGCCCCGACTGGCCTAGGGCTTGGGTGACCTTGGTGACCTGTTCCGTGCCCCCTGTCCCAGTCTGCTTAATCTCTGTGTCAGAGTCCGCACAAGGGGCCCCGAGGAACGAGGGCAGAGCCGACGTCGCCGTGCCGCTCTGCCCTGCCCGTACTCCGGTGCCTGCTGGCCCGCCGGTATGGCCCAGACCTCGGTGAATTTTCTTCTTACTACCTCATCAGACCCGGGTCCTCTCAGGACCAAGGCGGTCACAGCGATTCTGTGGCCTGATTTAACAGTCCCTGCGGAGGGGGAGGGGTGGGCGGGGGACGGGGGCGTTTCCAAGGAAGGGAGCAGCTGGGCGTGGCCAGGAGAGCGTCATCTTGTGTCTGATGAGGGCGTCTCTGAATCACTTTCTCCGTACTCGCTTCTCGGATGTGTAGAAAGACTAGGCCTGTTTAACATCGTTGCCCTTGTGCTCAGTACGTACCTGACTCCGTGGCCTGGGGGTGGGGGGCGCCTGGGCGGCTCCGTCGGTGAAGCGTCTGCCTTCGGCTCCCGTCATGATCCCGGGGTCCCGGGATCGAGTCCTGCGTCCGGCTCCCTGTCCAGCAGGGAGTCTGCTTCTCCGTCCCCCCTGCCCCTCCCACTCATGGCCTCTCTCTTGCACACTCCATCTCTCAAATAAGTGAATAAAAATTGTAAAAAAAAAACCAAAAACTATTTAAAACATGAACACACAACATCCTGCATTTCTCCATGAAAGGTTCCGTGCACAGAACCTGCGGTCATGGCTTACAAACCTGCATCCTACAGAAGCCAGCCTGGAGGTCACCTTCTCCAGGGAGGCACCCTGGCCTTACTAGGCCAGATGAAGTGCTCTTTCCCCGGAAGATTAAAAAGCACACCAGGACTGTCTTTGTCACCGTGTCACCACTGCCTTCCTGCGTTTGTCCCCCAGCCCCAGAGCTGAGTTCCCCCTTAAGGGCAGGCAGCTTGACCTGAGCCCTGTGCGCTGGCCCAGAGGATGTGTCCGGTGGTAGTGGGGAGGTCCTGAGCCTTTGGTTTTTCCTTTCTGAGGACCTGAGTCGCAGTCCCCATGTGCCTGGCCCCATCCTCTCAGCCTTCACAACACTGCAAAGTGGCTTGGTCCTGTCCCCATTCTGCATTTGAAGAAATTAAGGCTCAGAGAGGGTAGGTGACTGGCCTGTGGTCACACAGAAGACTCTACATGACAATGCAGGGACTGAACCCCTGAGCTGTGGTGGCCCAGGACATTCCTCTGGGTCTTACCCTTATGACCCAGCCCGGGGTGGTGGGGTTGTACTGCTTGTACTGCTTAGAAAGTGTCCTGGGAAAAGAGAGAGTTTTGGTGGGGAGCACGGGGCCAGGCAAACGGGGCTCCCTCCGGGACACTCCCAGATGGCAGCCGTGGTCTCGACTTGGTGTGTTCCTACATGGCTTGGTGACCTCCGGCTACTATCTTGCCCTCTCTGGGCTCTGCTGTAGGAAGAGCAGCGCCTCCCTCACAGGGTGGGGTGAGGGTCTGCCGAGATGTGTCCATGTGTCTGTCCCTGTGTGCATCCACCCAGCCCACAGCTGGCTTCTCCTGGCTCCCCAGAGCCACCCTCCCTGCTGCTTGGCGTGGACCGAGGTCAGGAAATGTCCGATTTGGTTTCTGAGTAGCAAGTTAATGGTGGTTCGGCGTCTGGCTTCGCAGCGTCAGACAGCCTGGGGCCAGGACGCACATCCGCGCCTGTCACCAGCCGTGTTTTATGTCCACGGTAAACGCACAGGCTCGCCGGAGGCCGAAAGCACAGGGTCTGTTTGCCTTTCTGTGATTTTCCTCGGGGGGGGGGCTTCTCGGAGCAGCTGACTGTAACAGAATCGGGGCAGGCAGGTTGGGCCCTGGGGTCTGGGGCCGGAGGGAGGCGGGTTTCTGCCTTCTCTGGGGGGGCAGCGGGCTATTGTGAGGACGAAAATAATTGTTGGGATTTAGCATCTGTTAGGGAGGCTGCCCTGTTAGAAAACAGCAGGAGCAAAAAAATGAGCCTGGGAGGGGTGAGAGGGGAGTGGGGAGGGAGAGAGGTGCGAGAGTGAGGGTGGGGAGGAGTGGAGCAGTGGGTGGGGGCTGGGGAGGCCGGGGCCACCCACGTCCGTGCGAGAAGGGAACCCGAGGGTCTCCCTGGAGCGGGGGTTTGGCCCCAGCCCTGGGCTCACCTGCCCTTTCTGATCTGATCCAGGCTCTCCCCACTGACCCCGCCCCATTCACACTGCCCTTAGGCTCACTTGTGGGCGGTGGGACAGGGAAAGGCCGTCTCTGAGGCCTTCGAAGGCCCTGTCGGCGCTGAGACCTGGCCTCCTGGTCTTTCAAAACCTGGACGGTGTCTGTGTATTTACTGAGCGCAGGTCCCTGGGCTATCGTCCCACTGAACCTCCCCTCCCACCTCGAGGGTAACAGGCCGCCGCCACTTACTGAGCGCCTACTGTATACCGGGCCTGTGCTGGTCACTTTCATCGAGGCTGATCCTTGCGACCACCTCGCCTCGGGGGTGAGGTTATTCCTACTTCACAGATGGGGAAACTGAGGCTGGGGTCCTCCTGCCTAGAGTGACGCAGCCAGAGACTGGCAGAGCCCAGGATTCATCTTATACTCGCCCGGCTGCCTCCCCTTGAGGTGAGCAGACTAGCGAGTCACGTTCCTGCCCCTGGCGACCTGGCATGCTCCCAACTGGCCCGAGGAGGTGGGGACCCGCCAGCTGTCGTCTGGAGCTGCCCAAGGGCCATGACGCGCACAGCTTCCGTGGGGCACGGACCTCGAGGTTTTCTGTGACCTGTGGCCTCTGATACGTTAGAGCGTCCCCGACTTGAGTCTCTGTCGGCCCGAGGGACTGATTGGCAAAGAATCGGGCTATAATCAGGACAGTGTGACACAAAAGCGACATGGAACAGATGGCATTGGCCTCTGCCGATTCGGAAGGTATTTTCAGATTTTGTAGCAATGTGAGACATGGGGCTGGGGTGGGGTCAAGTGTGCCAGGCCCCGGTGGGAGGCCCTCCCCGCTATGGGACCGTGTGCCCCGGTTCCAGGTGCCAGGTTGTAGCCGGACACCCAGCAGGCCAGAGGCCAGGATCCTGGTGCAGGTGGCACTCCCTCCTGGTCAGTGCGCAGCACTTGGGACGCTCTGACACTTGGGGGACTCATGCTCCCCTCCCTAGCCACATCTGTCGTTTCTTTTTCCTCCCGTCCAACAGCCATGGCCGTCAGGGGCACTGGGCCCAGCTGGTCTTGGCATAGATAATCTGTTCTGAGGGATGCCTGAGATGTATTGTGTGTCCCCTACCCCGTTCAGGGAACTCACTTTTGGAGATGATGACTTTGCTGAAAAGCAAAGTGACAGTGGGATATCTACGCCCATGTTGGCCAAACCGTCAGAATTATTGGGAAGCAGAGCTTGTCACCCCGTGCCGATGACCCCACAGCATTCCAGAAGCATCTGTATTTCAGGTGTAACCACTACCCTGTCCGTCTCCCCACCTGGACGGTGAGGTGCCATCGTCCAGTTGCTGGCACAGAATCCGTCTGAGGAGAGGTATCGATTTAACCAATCAGACGTGATGGGTGTTTTGTTTTATCTTAGTTGCCGAGCTAAGCAAATATTTTTGATTTACCTTCATAATATCTTTTGAAGTTTATCTCTTTAAGTAATCTCTATATGCAACATGGGGCTCAAACCCACGACCCCGAGGTCAAGAGCCTTATGGTCTTCCAGCGGAGCCAGCCAGGCAGCCCCATAATTTTGTCTGAATGAAGAAGAAACCTGCTTCTTTGCTGCTGCTTTTATTCCCCTCCCTTCTCCCCATGCACAAAGTGGATGCCATTTTATCGTTTCCAATAATATCAAGAATGTGTATTTCTTAGGGCTCATTGGCTTGAGTTAGAGAACGTTTGGGAGAGTGTTTTCATAAGTGAAAGAAGGATAAACGTAGAAAGCACAGGGGTATGAGTGGTCTACGGCTGTAGGATGAGGACCCCAGAGGAGGGGAAACTGAGGCCATCATAGGCAGGTGACTGACCATTCGCTTCTCTGGTCTTTAGCGGGCTTTGGGTAACAGACATCTTGCAGAGCAGAGGGAAGGGATGGTGGCTGCGCTTTTTAGATTTTTCTGTCGCAAGTTAAGACACCAGAACACAGCTATTCGTCTCATGTTTCTTGCTGTCTGTTTATAGCTACAGCCCTGAGTGAGTCGGAAGAGGTGAAAGGGAGGGGTGCGTGAAGAGGGATCCCCTACGAATGAATGGTCCTTGTCTCTATTGAGTTTGAGGAAGGAAACAGGCTGAGAGCGTGGTTGTGGACATGTGTTGGGGTAACTGCCTTGGGTGTATTCCCAGGGTCCTAGTCTGTGTGGTTGTGTCTCTTCTGTGAGTACAGGGAGAGGGGAGGGACGGCATCATGTCACTTTCACATGCAGGAACCCCAGGTTCTTCAAGGAGTGCTCACTGTGTGTGGGATTAGAGAGTTTGTGGCCTTTGCCTGAGGGCGCTCCCCAGTCCAGGTAGAAAGCTGCACTCCTGCCAGTTACGGTGTCAGAGGGAAGACATTGAGGCTGGGAGAGCAGCCAGAAAGTTAGGAAGGAAATGCTGGGAGGGAGGGACCTGAGAGGGTAGGAGGGACCTCAGAGAGTTGGAGCCCCCAGATCTAATAATCCACCAAAATCCCTGGCTGGCCATTCAACGTCATACACACAAGAAAGACCCTGAGGCTTCCAGAGGGGGATGGGAAGTCTGGCATCGAAAAACCTAAATTCAGCAGGATTCCAGTTGCTGCTCACTGCTGGAAAGACAGAGTTTGAAGTTTGAGTCCAACCAAGTTGACGGTGTGTTAGAACACGTATTAGGTAGAAATAATGGAATCTCCGTAATGGATCGTTTGTCACGTCTAATGTTCAGTCCAAAGTCATCAGACTTGCCACGAAACAGAAAAAATGTTGTATTCAGAAAAAAAAAAAAAAAAGTCAATAGGAACCAACCTGGGGATAAGCCCGATGTTACAGTCCGCAGCTTTTATAACACGGTCAGGTACTTCGAGGAAAGTGCACACCGAGTGAATGAACAGATGGGGAGCCTCAGCAGAGAAGGAGACGTGACGAAGAGAGCCACGTGGAGACACTAAAACTGAAGACCACAATAGCCGAGCTGAACAGCCACGGATCTGCTTTAATAGAAGATGCTGACGGTAGAGGAGGGAGGTCAACGGAAGGCTTGTTCAACGGAAGGAAGACACCTGAAGGAACAGAGAGACAAGAAAATGCCAGCAGAGCCTCAGACATGTGGGGCCATGCCAGGGTCCAACATACGTGTAACTGGAACCTCAGAAGGAGAAGAGAGAGACAGTGGACCAACATGGTGGGCCCAGACTACCTAAATTCCCAAAATTCTGTGATAAAACTGCAAAATATTGAGAGAAACAAAAGAAGACTTGAAAGTGGTGGTGTATGTACTATGTTCATGGATTGGAAGAGGATAGTGTTAAGGTGCCTGGTCTCCCTGCGGGCTTTTTTTTTTGGACAAGATTATTGTAAAGTTTCTAGAGAAATACAAAGGACCTTAGGATAGTCCTAAACAATCTCATAAAAGAACAAAGCTAGGGACTTAAAGCACCTGGTTTGGGGACTTTCTATTAAAAAACAACAACAACAACATAAGTAATCAAAACAAATTGCTATTGTCACAGGCATAGGTGAATAGGTTGACGGAATAAGATTATAGAATTCCAGAATAGACCCACCCACACTTGTGTGGGCCATGGTTTTGGTCAAGGGGATCTAAGTGATCCAGTGAGAAGAAAAAAGTTTTCAGCCAATTGTCCTGAAACTCCAGAATGTCCCCAAAGAGAAACAGACCTCGATCTCTACCCCACACCATGTGCAGACATCTTGAGATGGATCAGAGGTCTGAGCATAAACACTAAAATTATGTAGCTCTTAGAAGGAGAAACACGAACCTTGGAATCCTAGAAAACAAAGACTTCTTAGACAAGATGCAGCGATTTCTTAGATGGGACACAGGACAGTCAGGACACCATAGGAGAAAGGTGTGCTAAGTAAGCTTTTTTTTTTTTTAATGATTTTATTTTTTTATTTTGACAGACAGAGATCACAAGGAGGCAGAGAGGCAGGCAGAGAGAGAGGGAGAAGCAGGCTCCTCGCTGAGCACAGAGCCCGACACGGGGCTCGATCCCAGGACCCTGAGACCATGACCTGAGCCGAAGGCAGAGGCTTTAACCCACTGAGCCACCCAGGCGCCCTGCCTTTTTTTTTTTTTTTTAATTAAAAATGAATGTTTTTCAAAAAGACACCACTCAGAATATCAGTAGACAAAGCCAGAGACTGGGAAAAGAAATTCATGAAACATACCTGACATGAAACTTATGTTGAGAATATGTAAGAGTTCTGTTTCTTTTTCAATAAGAACAAGGCAACTAATGTTTTGAAATGGAGGGAAGTCTCGAGCAGGCCTTGCACAAAGGGCGATGCACCAATGTCCAGAAGTACACGGGAAAGTCCTCAACGTCTGGCCATCGGGGAGATGGAGAACGAAAGTGCGGCGACATGGGTAGAGGAGGGGCCCCTGTGCAGGCAGTTGGCTGTCCCTGAACCAGGTGACCTTGAGGCCCCTCTCCAGGCCTCCTTCGAGTGATTTTCATTCGTTTCATCAGCTCTTAGGAGCTGTCACGGGCCCCCCACATCTTTTCCCCGCCCGCCAGAGCAAAGCCGATGTCGGTCTCCAGACGCTGTCAATGGCCTCGGCTGCCTTCAAGGTGTCTAATTTAGCAGCCCAGAAGCGTCCCTTTCTCCCCTCGGTTCCACGCTGTCAGAATTCTCGACAGTGGCTTTGTCACCAGGCTCGCTCTGCTGCACGATCGAAATCGGGGGTGTCTCGTCGCCCCCCCCCCCCCCCAGCCAGAAAGAACCCTCGCTGATACTTGCCTGGACACCCGCAAATGTGGCGGGCTGGGCTTCCAGAGCCGTTTCCTCTGGGGATAGGTTCTGGAGAGGCAGGGAAGTGATTTGTGTCAACTCGAGTGACCCACCTGGGGGGGTGGGGGGCGGCCTCTGTAATGGTAGGTTCCTGCTGGGTCCGAGCAGAGCCCTGTCCCTGCTGGGGCACTGCCCTGCACTGTGGGGCTCTCCGCCTCCCGGGGGTGGTGAGGTGAGAAAGGAGAAATGTTTTCCAGGTTCCTGACAGGTGTGTTGGCGCAGAAGGGCCCAGCGGTGGGCAATGGTTATTGCGTCCGTGTGCTGGTCACCGCGTCCCCATGCTGGTTACTGCGTTCCCATGCTGCTTACCATGTCCGTGTGCTGGTTACCGTGTCCACGTGCTGGTTACTGTGTCCACGTGCTGGTTACTGCGTCCCCGTGCTGGTCACCGCGTCCGCATGGTGGTTACCATGTCTGTGTGCTGGGCTAGCGTGGTATGACCTTTCCCCTGCTTCCTCTCCTTCCCAGGTCGTCGGCTGCCTGTGGGGGTCTCATCAAGTCGGAATTGGCTCCCTTACCCCCCATGCGAGCCCTGCTCCCCGCAGAGGGAAGCCCAGATGTGTCCTCCCAGTCATGCTTGGTCTCTCGGGAGGCACCAGGGCTTTGGGGAGACCCCCTCTGGCTGACTGCAGAGCCCTTTCCTGAGTACAAACTCTCCCTCCCTATCTCAAGTAGATCTTGAGTGATCTCTACCCCGCCCCCCACCCTCCCGGCCCGTCAGATGACAAGCAGGGTTTGGGACAGGGCCAGGAACCCATTCATAAGAGCTGCTGGGTATTGTTTCTGCTCTCTCTGTCCCCTGCTGCCCCCTGGCCCTGAATTCTGGCTGCCCGGTGCTGTGGGGAGGGGAGGGGCTCAGCCAAATCTCTGTGCCTACTGGAAATCAACTTTGCCGGGGGCTGCTTTGAGCCTGGGCTCTGAGGTGTGTCCGAGCTCATGCGGGGATGGCACGGGCCCCCAGGCAGGCTGGCCCCCGAGAACGACCTGCCCTGAGGATGGACCACACGCCGGACTGCAGAGCTCATCCACATGGGGCCCAGGGCCTGGTGGTCTCGCTGCATGTTGGATTGGCTCCTGTGCTGACGCAAAATGTTTGCTGGGTACCTGCTGTCCATCGGGAACGGTGCTCAGAAGGGATTAAGGAGTTGGGTTTTGTCCAGGGAAGAGACAGGCTCATCCACAGACGCTTAGAAAACAATGGCAGATACAGCAAGAAGGATGCACTTTGTATGAGAAGACTGAGGGGAGTGGGTCCTGGATCACAGCCTGGGCTGCGGATCCCCGAGGGCCTCCTGGAGGAGGTGTCCTAGGCTCCAATTCTGGCGGGGCTGAGGGGACAGCTGGTTGAAGTAGAATCGGAGCGTGGTCAGGAGCAGAACAAGGTTGGAGTAGAGTGAGGGTGATTCCCTTATACTCGTGCTCGAAGCTACATCCTAAGCTCTGTGTCCCTCTCTACTCACTCTGCTTCCTTACCACCGGGTAGGGAAGGCGTCCACGTGTGAGCTCTGCCCCTTGACCTGCGCACCCCCGCTGCAGGCGCTGGGGATGCCCGGGATGGGCCGAGAGCTCCCGGGGCTCCAGGTCATGGGAGGGCGGCGTGAGTCCCCAGCATTCGCTGAAGGGTGGAGACGCTGGGGTGTGGTCACCGTAGGTCCTAGAAGCAGGGCAGGCAGAGCACGAGGGGAGGCGGTGTACGCTGCCCAGTCTAAACACAGAGAAGCCCTGGGAGGCAGGTGCGCCATCCCATGCTGCGGACCAGAAGATGGAGGCCCGGTGGGAGGGGCTCGTGCCAGTCCTGACCCAGCTGTCCCCTGTGAGGCCCCCTGGGCCGCATCCCCACGCAGACCTGGCTGGACCCTCCCTTCCGTGTGCCTGACCTGCTTCCCTCCCGCGCAGCGAGCATGACCTCGGGGAGGACATCTACGACTGCGTCCCGTGCGAGGACGAGGGGGACGACATCTACGAGGACATTATCAAGGTGGAGGTGCGGCAGCCCATGGTAAGCGACCCTCACCCTCAGCAGGGCCCCGCTCTGGGAGCACTGGGTCTCCAGGGGGGCGGGGGCTCTCCGGGGCAGAGGCAGCTCCTGAGGCCGCACCGCAGCCCTTCCCGGCCCCCGCGGCTTCCTCCCTGTTCTCGAGCCGAGGCCTCCCTCTGCGGGGCGTTCCGAGGAGACCCGGTGGCCTCTGCTATCCCGGGATTCTCCGGCGTGTGTGCTGGATCCCAAGTCCCTCCCGCCCGGGGAGTCTGAAAGTAGCGCCTGCTCAGCTGCCCGGAGCGAGCATCGCTTTACTCCTTTGTGCGGAAGCAAGGAGATGGCCATTGGCTCAGTTAGCCGGCCGTGCGTCCTCTGTGCGGCGAGGATCTTTATTTCCAAGCCGACGTTGGCTAATGATCTCTCGGACGCCAGTTCGCTGCCGGCGGGCTTCTTGCTGGCAGCTGCTGTGTGGAGGGTGGGGTTGGGGCCCGGAGGGAGGGGAGAGGGGGGCAGGCCTTGACCCCCGGCCCCCACGCTCCTGGGCGGTGGTCCAAACGCTGCTTGCCGAATGTGGAGGCTTGTGGTGCTGTTTGCTTTCCCTGAGGAAATGGGGGGAGTTTCTCAAGAAGCAAATTGCAGTGTTTTCCTTCGGTGTGGGAGTATCCAGCTGGTGCTGGAGAAACAAAGCTGCGGCGACAGCTCCCCAGCGAGGCCTTCCGGAGAGGCCCGTCCCTCCCTGGTGGCACCTGCCCTCCACCAGCATCACACCAGGAGAGGCACAGGGAAACATGACAGTGGGGTTCACAGCCCCCAAACTCTGCTCTTCGGAACGGAAAGGGTTTCTCGTCGTGCTCCTGAAGGGTCTGAGGGGTCCCCACCATTCCCAGGGGTCTCTCTGTGACCCCAGGTCTGCCCAGGGCCAATGCTACCCTTCCCCTAGGCAGCCTTGCAGTGGGGCAGCCGTGCCCCTGAGCCGGTCCAGGGGGCCAGTTATAGGGCTGGAAGGCCAAGCCGTTGCCCCACAGACGGAGATCCTCTGCCCTGTCCAGAGAGCCCCCCTCTGTGTCCGTCCCGCAGAGACCCCGGCCGGGTTGGGGGTGGGGCTGTCCCCAGAGCCTGCTGCTGTCCCTGGTCCTGAAGCGCCTGGAGCAGGCAGGACCCGGGCTGTTTGCAGGACCTGTGGGGGCTGCGGGGGAGATAGGCTGGCATCCCGCCTGCCCAGCTCCGCTCCGTGTCCCAACAGTGCTCCGTGCTGCTGCTCTCGCTGTCCTGGCCGTCTGGCAGGGTGGGCCTCTCCCTCCTGCCCATCCTCTGAGATAAAGCAGGGGGTTTTACTTCCTCCCTGGTCATGTCCGGAGCATTCTGAACAGGCTAACCAGAGGTAGACGGAGACCTTTGCAAAGGAAGATAAAGCCGGAGGATGGCAGGTGCCACTCTCAGAGCCCACACGCAAAGAAGGGCCGGGCACCATCCCTCCCCACGCAGCCGGGCTGATGCTCGGGCTGGTGGGCAAAGGGCTGTGACGGGATCCTGGGGCTGTGGGGCAAAGGTGGACGGGTGCCCCGGAGCACAGCCGGGTAACGAGCTGACATTGCTAACAACTGGTTCTGTCTGTGATTGATTCCCCCACGCTTTCAGATAAGATACATGCAGGTGAGTGGCAGAGGGAGGGAGGCCCGGGTCAGTTTTGCCAGCTCTGTCTTCCTCCGCCTCCCAGAGAGGTCTCGGATCTCTTGGGAAAAGCCTGGGTCTCTGTCCTCAGGGAGATGCTGTCAGACCCATGTTTTTACACTTGGTTTTAGGGGGGTCGTGGGCCCCCAACACCCCCCTGAAGCCCTGAGGGCAGCAGTGTAGTGCCCAGAGCACTGGGGCATGGGCCCCCCTGGCTGATGGGCCCCATCCAGCATGTTTCTTTGGAGCCCTCTGGCGCAGCAAACTCAGGGGCATTTCTTAGGGGAGGAGGATGGGGTTAGGGCAGATAGCTATCCACATGGCGTGGCATGTGGCCCAGACCCGGTTCCCCAAAGCCTCACTTAGGGACCCACGTAGTTCACTCAGCCTAAAGAACACAAGGAGAGGGTCTGGAAGTCCAGAGCGCCTCTAACAGTGGCCCCCCTGGCAGCTTCTTCCCCATCCCCGTGGCCTCACAGGTTCCTGGTCAGTCCTGCCTCTGCCCACGTTTCCCCCAGAGATGGGGAGCAGGCCCTGTCACAGAAGTGTGTCCCTGGTGACCCCTGCCATTGAATTGGCCCCTCAGGACCCTAGGTGGGGGCCAGAGGACCCTGGGAAAGCCCAGCCCTGCGGTAACAGGTTGGCGCTGAGTAAGCAGACATGGGTCCCCGGGGAGCTGGTCAGAGCCTTTCCCCTCGCACATAGTAGGTGCTTTAAGTATGCCACACCTGTTGTCTATGTTGGAGGGGCTGACTCCTGAGGGCCCCATGCTGGTCTGGTAAAAAGAGCAGGGCAGCGGGGGCGCAGATTCTAGAAGGTTCTGTGTCATTCTCCAAGCTGTCACCAGTCCTCAGATTCATGCCACACACATCCCCCGTGCCTCAGTTTCCTCATCTGCAGAAAGGGGGAGGGAAGGGTTTGGGCCCCCTTCTGTCTCCTCTCTTGGCCCCCCGTGTCACTCCCGGTGACTGCACGGCCAAGCCTGGCTCATGCCTTGTGTCCTTCCTGTAGAAAATGGGCATGTCTGAGGACGACAAGAGGAACTGCTGCTTACTGGAAATTCAGGAGACCGAGGCCAAGTACTACCGGACCCTGGAGGACATCGAGAAGGTGGGTGTGGCCCCGCCCCTCCTGTGCCACCAGGCACCCCCTGCCCTCTGTTGCTCACACAGGCCGTGGGCTCCGGCTGGCCAGTGTCCTCATGGGCTGTGTCCCTTGCCCCCGGTCCCACATCCCAGCCCTCGGACCTCAGCTGGGCCCGGGACGGTCCTGAGCTTGTCTCTGCAGCTCTTTCCTGCCCGAGCTGGGTGTCGTCACGGCTTCTGCTCCTGACTGCACCAGGCTAAGCTCCTGCTGTATACTCTGTCCTGCAGGCTGGGTGCTAGGTTAAGCGCTTTGTGTATACCTTCTCCCCTAAGGCATTCTCTGCCCTTAGCTTCCCACTCTGTAAATTGGTGGCTGTGAGCGTCCTGCCACTGGGACACAGGCCCCATGATGTCAGCCTGTGGAGCCCCCATGGCAGACCCTGTGCTCCCCTGAGTGACCGGTCGGTCCTCTCTCCCTGCTGGCCTCCTGAGCTCTTCGAGGACCCCGGGGGGGCCTTCTCCTGCCCCACCCCCTCTGGCCTCCCGTCAACACTGGCTCAGGGACATTTCCCTGTCACTTGAGAATCCTTGGTGCCAACTGCTGGTGCTTACTGGCGCTTACTGGCTGAAAGTCCGTCGTTGTCTTTAAGGCGGAACCTCCCTGGCTCTTCTTGCTTGAAGTGTAGGGCCAAGTGCGGCCATGACTGCAGAGCTTCTCGCCGGGGGCCTGGGATCCCCTTGGCCCCTCCCTGGTCCTGCCCAGGCCTCAGAATGACATTTCCCCGGCTCCTGCCTCAGCCGGCCCCGTGTGCCTGCCCCTCCACAGGCCTTTCTGCAAACATACCCTCCCAGCCTCTTGCTTTCCACCTGCCCATCCCTGGGGAGTCCCCCTCCTTCCACCAGTCCCAGCCACCGCGTCACAGGCGAGAACACCGAGTCACCGGCCAGTGCCAGTCTGTGTCGGCTGCAGGGAAAACTGCTTGGCCGCATGCAGCGGCTGCCCCCCTGCTGTTCCATACGTGACCAAGGAGAAGTGTGAGGGGCCAACGTCCTGTAGGGAGAGGGTGGCAGGTCCTGGCCGGCCAGGCCTCTGGGGCACGAGTTGACTGTTTGCACGCGCATGTCTCCTTGGAGGCCAGGCCTGAAGGACTCTGGCGGGACCCCTCCCTGCCACGGTGGGGCTTCTGGGGTCGGGGGCACCTCTTTGGATGACAGGTTTAGGGCCGCACTCAGGGATCTGAGTGTCGGGCGAGAAGTGAGGCCCTGCTGTGCTCACCTCTCTGGCCTCAGTTTCCTGAAACGTCTCAAATAGCTGTATCGGCACCCAGCCCGGGTGGCAGTGGGGTTGACGTCCAGCCTGTGGGACACGCTGGGGCTTTGCCCATGTGGTGGATGTGGGCGCTTGGCTCCGCCGTCCCAGCCCTGCGCTCTCGTGCCATCGTCACCCCGCAGCACGAAGCATGCGTCTCCCTAGAGAGCAGGGGTCCTCCAGTGGCACTGAGCCCCGGTGGTGCTCTGGGCCTGCCTTACCGCCCCACGGAGAACCCCTGCCCCTGTGTCTTGGGGAGGTCGTCAGAGCCTCTCTCCCTCTCTGGCAACTGTGGCCTCGAACAGGGCTGGTACACTCCAGGAGAGCTGACGGTGGGGGCTTTCCTGTTCCAGAACTACATGACGCCCCTGAGGCAGGTGCTGAGCCCGGCAGACGTGACAGCCATCTTCATCAACCTGGAGGTAAGGGTTCCAGGCGGCAGGCTCCCCCCGACTGTCCCCGTGAGTCCTGGGGAGGGGAGTCCCTGCCGGGGACCTGGTTAGCTGGTGCTATGGCTTGCTTTTTGAACTGACAGACAGGAAGGGAGCAGCCACCCTTCCCTCTGAGAGCTTTGGCCTCAGGAGACAGGAGGTTTCCGGAAGCTTCTCCAGCCTGCTGTCTGTGCTGGGGAGTGCCACTCAGATGCACGTGCCCTGGAAGGGGTTTGAGCTTTTTGTCGTCAGCTGGAGAGCAACGGGTCTCCTCTGGCTCTCTGAGGAGAGGCCCTCACCCCTTGGCACATGTGTACATGGACACGGGAAGGTGATGCCCTGTGAGGAGGTTCATCCTGACGTAGCCAGCAGAGCGGGGAGGGGTTGGCGGAAGGCTCCAGAAGCTACACGCGGGTGGGCTTCCTCCAGGAGTGCCCGGCGGGTGTGGCGGCTCCTACCGACCTCCCGTGGCCCCTTGCGAGCTCGAGGGGCAGGTGCTGGTCTCCCAGGGGAGACTGAGCCAGACTCGGGGGCTCTAGTGCTCTGTGTCCCCTACCCGGAGTCTGTGCTGTCGCGTGTGCTCGCCAGCACAAATGGCCATGGGCAGAGTGGGAGCTGGACTGGGGGCTGTGGGGAGCCCTGGAGGGCTGCCTGCTGGTTGTCCAGCCGCTCTGAAATGGGGACAAACATCTGTCCCCATGGAGAGAGTCCACCCCTGGAGCCCCAGACCAGGACAGAGCGCCCCATGCAGCTGCACACAGCAGGAGGGTGACAAGGCTGCTGGGCAGCCACAGCCCCCGGGGCCATCTTGGTCCCATTCTGGCCCTGGGGCCTGTGCTGGTTTGGCAACCCCGTGTCCGGACAGGCCGTGCAGGTCCCTTCATGTGCCCGGCATAAAGTGGATGAGACCCTGGTGTTTGCATGGGGATACGTGCCGGCGCCGGCCCCTCCCACACGTGTCTGTAATTGCACCAGGAGGGAGCCATTCGGGAGCGCGTGGCCCTCCCGGCCTGGTGCACCCGTTCACGCACGGGTTGCTGGTTCTTCCCAGGACCTGATCAAGGTACATCACAGCTTCCTGCGGGCCATTGACGTGTCCATGATGGCGGGGGGCAGCACTCTGGCCAAGGTCTTCCTCGATTTCAAGGAAAGGTGAGTGGCAGGCCCATCTTGCCTATCCCTCTGCGTCTGTGGGGCCACAGGTTCTGCGCTAGGGGCGGGGCAGAGCTGGCCAGTTGGGGTTTTCTCAGGTGCACGTCTCATGGTGATGTTCCCAAGGCCCATGGCTGTGGCCCTGCAAACGCCTGTCCTCACTCATAAACCGAGAGAGCTCCCCACCCTTCCTGCCATCACAGCCTGGAGGGATGTCCCCCTGGAGACCCCCTGAGGGCTCCACCAGCTACCTCTGCCTCTGCCTGGGGATCTTGGTGGCCAAAGGGTGTTCTCACCAGCACGGGGCACCTGCTGGCTGCCTGCCCCACAGGCATCTGGCACCTGGGAGTCCACCCCTCCAGCTCCAGGCCCGGGTGGGGTGGTGGCACGTGGCCGCCACTTGAAGGCAAAAGCCAAACCTGTCCCTGCAGGGCTGAGTATGACACTTCTGGGGGTCTGGGCCCCAGGGCTTGAGGCTACTTCCCTGCTTCCTTGCCTGTGTATGTCACAGGACCTTGATTTCCTAATCTGTCCCTCAGGGATGAGGATGGCATCTGTGCCATGTAGTGTCGCGAGGGTCATGCCTATGCCGCAGACGTGGCTTATCTGTATCCACTGAGGGCTTCGATGGCCGGGCAGGCAGAGGGCCCAGGCCAGGTGGATGGGCTGGGGGGCTCTCAGCGGCAGCTGGGGGCACAGCCACTCAGCTGCCCTGACATAACCCAGCCCCAGCCCCCATTGTGGGGAGATGGTACTCCTGGCACCAAGGAGGGCAGTCCTGAGTCCTCCCATAGTGCCCCGGTGTCCTCTAAGTCTCTGTGGCATCGGGCAAATGTCCACGAAGCCCGAGGGGACATATATTCTGCGTGTCAGGCGGCCTCTCTCCTCCCCATGGCGGCCAGCTGGTCCGTCCGCATCCAGACGCGCAGATGCCACCGGGCTGCCTACGGCCAGAGGTCCGCCTGCAGGAATCGCGCCCCTGATCGTGGCTCCGCCAACTGCCTGGGCCCCTTGACAAGCGTTGTCGACGGAGGGTGACCACTCATTAGAAGCCAACGCAGGATCCTTTTTAAAGAAGAATGACGTTGGTGTCAGAGGCCTCCATGAAGCTATTTGGTTATTTGCTTTAAGCCTCTCTGTGTGTAACCCTGACGGACGGAGGGGTATAGAGCCGCCTTCGGTGCTCCAGCATGTCCTGTGGGAGCCTGGCGGGCGAGGACTGGGATTCTGGAAGCTTCTGAGTAGACGCAGGGGCAGCTGTCAGGAAGGCTCTGCCGTCTCTTTGTCCCCATATATCTTCACGGAGCCTGGGCAGCCGCGTCTTTATAGCCGGGGACAAAGTCCGATGCCGTGAAGCCCCGGCTGGGTGCCTGGTGCTGTGGGAGCGCCCACGGCAGCGGTCTGGCCACTGAAGTCACGAGAGGACTCTTGGGGGATGATGCCCTGCCTTCTGCCCTTCAGGCTCTGAAGAAGGCGCCGGAAGGTTCTATCTTGATGGCTCTTGCGCCCAGCTGCTCACAAAAGCCAGCTGGGGGCTCGTTAAGAAAGCTGGTGCTGGGTCCACTCTTCGGGGTCTGGGGGAGGCCCCATGGCGGCCAGTTGGGAGCCTGGTCCCTCTCGTCGTCAGTGGGGAGACTGTCAGGTGACCATCGGCTCCGCTCACGTGCCGTCCAGGCCAGGCAGCCCATCCCCGGGCTGGATTACAGGTGCCTTCTCCTGCCAGCGCCTACCTGAAGGGGCTTGGCCTGCATACCCCGTGACCAGGCAAGGACCCCTGAGCCCACTTTCTGGGGACCATGGGTTGGGTCCCCGGGAGGTATGAGGGAGCAGGCAGTGCTGGAGCACAGGGGGCAGATGTGAGTCCGCTGGCGGGCCCCAGGGGCAGAGGGCAGGCCGGCTCCCTTCCCCAGCCCCTGCCACAGCAATGTTTTCCTCTGATCTGGCTGTAAGCCCGTGTTGGGGGGGGGTGGCTCAGGCTGGAGCCGTCAGACACCCCCTCGCCCCGGAGGCAGGCCCATTGCACACGTCTCCTCTGTCCAGAGAGAGGGGAGGCCACAGACCACGCAGGGCTGCCTCTTAGGCCTGTGGACCTACCCCCGGGGCAGCAGTGATGGGTTGGGTGGCCAGGGGACAGACGGATGACCTGCCCTTCCCTGGGATCCTCCACGTGCCGGGCCCGTCCTTAACAAGGCCACCAGCCTCTGTGCACAGCTTTGGGCCTCCCCTGGCTCTTGGGCTTTGCTCCCGCGGGGATGACTGTCATTTCTACCTGCAGGCCTCCGGGGCCAGGCTCAAGTCGGGGCCCATTTGGGGAGGGGCCTGGCTGTGTCCTGTTGGAGTTCACGTGCCCAGTCCCTGTAGTCTGTCCCCACATCCGTCTTTTCTGCCCCTTTGCCTCCTAATTTCTGAGTCTACGGTCCTGAGGCTCATTTATACACCGAGTCCACAAGCATTTATAGAGCGCCTGTTGTGTACGGAGCAGAACAGCCTCAGCTCTCACTGGGTAGGGAGGGACAGGAAGGAATGGGAAGCAAGTTCACAGACAGAGGAAACGGGAGGACGGGAAGAAGGAGAGGAGTTGGGGTGCTGAGGACCAGGGTGAGCGACAAGGAGCTGTGAGGTGGGGGGAGCAGAAGCTGCCCGGAAGGCCCCGGGGTGAGGCCAGAGCAGGAACTGGCGGAGACCAGAGGAGCAGACGCGGAGGTGGGCCAAGAGGAGATTATCTAAGGTGTGACTGGAGGCTTCTGTAGGAGGCTGGAAGGCCAAGATAGGGACTTAGTTTTTTTTTTTTAATGAGGGTAGGAGGAAGCCACTGAGGAATTCTCGTGACAGGACCGGGCAGCTCATCACAGATCAAGGACAGAGTAGCATCCAGAACGAGTGGCAGAAGATAATCACCTCCCTCTTTTTGGAGCTAATACTTCCATTAATACAGTCAATATAGCCCTAGTTCTCAGACAAAGCAGATGCTCCCCTTAGCCATGGCCTGAGGGGACAAGCCCTCACGGAGGGAAGATTTGCATTTTGCAGATGTTAATGTAACAGAGAGCCACGTGGTTTTCATCTGTAGCTGGGATTGGCCAAGCTGGGTCGGTGGGTCAGGCCAAAGGACCACCCAGGGGACCAGCCACAGCCACTTTGAGGCCCAGCGAGAAGGTGGGATCTGGCTCTTAGGAAGAACTCTTTGGAGCCTTGCACAAGTGCTTCTAAGAAGAGCAGGCGTCAGGGTAAGATGAAAGGCAAGTCCCCACCCGCCCAGGTCCCAGGAGCCTTGAGAGAAAGGCTTTGCCACAGCCCAGCGCTCTGTGCTCTGTGCTTTCCGGTTGCTGAGGGTGTCAGGCTGGGTGACACTGCCGCTGGTTGTGGCTGTTGCCCACGGGCCAGGGTGTCAGGGAAGCTGGGTGATCCCCATCAGCCCTTGCTGGAGAGAGCCCCCATGTCCAGGCTCCTCGAGCCCCATGAGGTTCAGGGTTGCCTGAGACCCTCTGCCCTGGAGATGCTCTGGCCCCCCTCATTCCAGGCCTCCTTGCCCAGATGGGGAAGTCGGGGATTGGAACAGCAGTGGTGACTCGGCCGCGGTCCCGGCTCGGTCCCGTGTCTTTGGTGCGTACCTGGGAGCACCTCCTGTGTCTGGGACCGGCTCTGGCCCGGTCCCTGGGCACCGTGGGAGTTTGGAGTTCGTGACAAGGAACAGGGGATACAGTCAGGAGACGGACAGGTCTCCCCCGCCGCCCCGCACACTCACGTCTGCCCCCCGGAGTGGGATCCGAGTTGCGAGTTCAGGAAGTTACACGACACAGTCATGCGGACACACACCAGGGTTGTGTCACTCGCCTGTGTACGAGTGAGGGACCTGGAGGCTGACACCGTGCGTTCAGAGGACGGAACAAGATGCTGGTGCGCTGAGCGGGCGGGGCCGGGGGCACAGATGAGGCAGGAACGCCGGACGTACAGCGCTTGTGCAGGTGCCCCACTGAGACCTCGAGCCGTGAATGAAGCCCCGTGTATGTGTGTGTTGCTTTAATTCCAAAAGTTGGGTAATTTTTCTCAACAGCACAAGATGCTGTGCTTAGAATTGAGGCCTGCAAGTCTCGCTACCTTAGCTGCTTTCCTGCGTGGCCCACGCTGCCTGGCCCGCAGCAGGGCCCGGAGCGTGTGCTGTGGATGGTCGCGAGAGGCCTGATGGTCCCGACAGAAAAGGTCTCTCTCAGTTCTGGGGCCAAAATCCAGGTGTGGGCAGGGTGGCGCGTCCTCTGGAGCTCTAGGGAAGGAGGCTTCCTGCCTCTGCCAGCTGCTGGTGGCCCCCGGTGTCCCTTGTCATGTCCCCCCGCCCAGGTCTCAGCTCGGCCCTCATGCAGCTCCTCTTCATCTCAGGCCGCCCACGGGGTTGGCGGAGGTGAACGAGGGCTCAGCCCTGGGGTGGCCCAGATCTCCAGCATGCGGGGACCAGAAGACGGGTTTGGGGGACCCGTGGATGCACATAGGGGTCTGGCCTTGATGCTCCCTTGCTGGGCGACCTTAGAAGTCATGTCACGTCTCAGACCCTCAGTAAGTGGTGTTTTGGGAGGACGGGCTGAGCTGGGGTGCGAGTGTGCGCCCTGGCCCACCTCCTTCTGCCCTTCAAGCTTTGCTCTCTTCCCTGCTGGGGCCCCCTGCCTGCCCGGAACCGCCATGGCTGCACTGCCCGCGGTCAGGCACGGTGTGGCCGTGGCCATTCAGCCACGTGTCGGGCCCCCGAGCAGGCCAGGCCTCAGGCTGGATCCTGGGATATGGGGACAAATGGACCCGTCCCCGGAGCTCAGTGCCGTATGGAGAGGGGGATGGCCCGCTGCTGCCTCTTACTCGACTTCGCACAGGCCTGTGCCCAGAGGCTCCCCACCTATCTCCTTGCTTTTCTGTCTCCCTTCTCTGAACCCAGGGACACAGTTGGGAGGGGAAAGGCTGCAGAGCTAGAAATGATGGGGCAGGGTTTTGAGGGCTGAGTAGAAGTTTGCTCGCCGGAGAAGGTTGCAAGTGCAGTGTGGGGCTCCGGGGTGTGCTGTGAGGACAGCGGGGGTGGGACCCATTCTCCATACACCGTGTTTGCCACAGACCTGGGGCTGAGATGAGCCAGGGTATGCTGAAGTGGAGGGAGGGCCCCTGAGGCTTCCTTGGCCGGCTCCAGAGCCGCGGGCCCCGTGCTTAGGAGAAGCCGCACAGACGTCCCTCCATGGGAGCAGCTGGGCCGTCGCCAGGTCTGCTCATTCAGAGCAACTGACGGGAACCTTGGAATCTCCAGTCTCCCAGATGCTCCCAGAGACGATGAGATTGAATCAGCTTTTATACTAAGATTTTCAATTTAATAACAGGCTCATTTAAGCGGAAACCGGGGCTCAGGTTCCCATGCAAAGTGCGCCTGGCTGGAGTGTGGCAGGTGCGGCCGTGGCACCTTCTGCCTGACAGACAGCGGCAGGGAAGGTGGGCTTCGGTGTGAGCCCCGGGCCGGATCCGCCCCCCGCTGGAGTCCTGGAATCTCAACCTCTGATGCCCGGGAGCCTCACAGCACACAGGCCCAGTGTGGCCCGGACGCGGGTGGGAGCCGGGAGGGGCTCCACCATGTGCCGTCTGTGCCCACCTTGGGGCTGCTCTGAAGTCATGGGCTCGCTGGGTTGGAAACACGCTCCGAGCTTGCTGCTTTACTCCTCCAGGAATGTGGGTGTTGTCTGTCCCCAGCGTCCTCAGGCCCTACAGTGGGAGCCTGGGGAGTCCCCAGACCAGGCCACTGCTTCTCAGGAACCCACCTCCTTGGAAGCCCAGCCAGCCCCGGGCCCAGCCCACCTGCCCCTCGGCCCTCGCCAGTGGCCCCCGGGAGGCAGTGTCCACAGCAGACAGAAGCGGCCCTGAGCCCATCTGGACTCGTCCCAGAGACGGTCCCCAGCTCCTGGAGCCGGGCCGGGAATGGCCTCCGGACGTCCCTGGCGGGGGTGTCACCGGAGGCCTTGGGATGGGCCCAGCCTCCCGACGAAGCTGTGTTGGCAGCCAGGCCCTCGCCTGTTGCAAGCGGGTGACTCTCAGCAAGGTCACCAGGGCCTCAGTTTCCCCACCTGAAGAATGGTGCTGATGGCCCCTCCCTTTATAAATGGGTGAAGGGCTCATGATGGTGTGTGTGACACACTGGCACGAGCAGCTCCCAGAGGCACTGGCTGTGGCCGTCATGCTTGTTGTCACCCGCGTGGTCCTCCCGGGGCCGACTCTATTGTTGTGTGACAGGATTCTCACAGCCAGAGTGTCAGGCTAGTGACCCAAGGCCTGGAGAGCGCTGGGCTCCTGGTCCCGGGGCTCAGTCTGCGAAGTCTACGGTGGGGGTCGGCCATGGTATCCGAGGGTGTCGGGGGCAGGAGAGAGTGGCCTGAGGCTGTTCCCAGCCCCCCCGGCCTGCGCGGCCATGTCCATCCCCCACCGTGCAGCGTTCGGGGCTGACATCACCGTGTCCCAAGAGAGGGGATGCCTGGGACTCAGGCGGAGAGCGTCGGTGTCACGTGGAAGCAACAGGGACGGACCCCCGGGTCCCCACGCCCTGAAATGTCAGCCCGGGGACCACCACGCCAGGCAGGCGCAGAGCCAGCATGGGCCTCAGTGCTCAGAGCCTGCCGGCAGGGGTCGGAACCTTCCAGGGGTCCCCCAGCCCTGGGGAGGCGGGAGCTTCTCTCCTGGCCGGCTTTGGCCTTTCCAGGGGCAGGATGGGGTGGCAGTCCTGACCTGAGAGATTGCCAAGAAGGGGACCTCCTTGGGTTCGGGGAGAGCAGGGGAGCCCCTCGTTCCCAGCGTCTTGGTAGCTCTCCTGCCGGCACTATGTCGGGAGCAGAGAAGGCAGCCACGTGGAAAGGGCAGAGCCACGAAGCGGGTTGACGTGAGGAGCTGTCACGGGGAGACACCCGTTCGCCGCACACCTGCTGCGTCCTCCGTGGGGAACTCGGCGCGGCCCCCAGCCGCGGCGGCTCGTTAAGCTGCACGCACTCGCTATTCCAGGCTGCTGATCTACGGGGACTACTGCAGCCACATGGAGCGCGCCCAGAGCACGCTGAACCAGCTCCTCGCCGGCCGGGAGGACGTCAGGCAGAAGGTCGAGGTAACGGGGGCTCCCGGCTCCTGCCCCGCTCACCCGCCCCTTCCTCGGACCCATTGTGTGGGGTAGTGATGGGACAGTTTCTGTAGATGCTTTTCTCGGTGATTTTTCTCCCTGTGCACTTGTGGGGGGGGGCGCAGGTGCAGGTCACCGTCCCAGGCCCGAGTTCCCTGCGTGCCGCCGAGGCAGACCCCTGGGGCCAGATCCAGTGCAGCAAGAGGCTGACTGACCCCTGAGCCCGGCCTATGCAGACCCCATGGGGACCGCAGGAGACGGATGTTTGCTGGGAGCCCAGGAACCTCCCTCCCATCACTGTCCCCACCCCAGGCTCAGGGCCAATCTCTGACACTTGTCCAAGAGCCCATGTGGGCCCCTCTCCAGGACCCCTTCCTCATGCCCCTTGCCGGGGGCAGCTGAGCTGCTCCCCGAGGCTGGGATGCCCGTGTCACGTCCAGCCGGTCAGCCTTTCCAGGGTGAATCCTGGTGCAGGGACCCTTTGCTCTCGCAGTGCTGGGGGGCATGTCCCCTGCAGACGCGTGATGCCCGTGTGTCTGGGAAATCAGTGGGGAGCCCTTGTTTCCTGGGGGTGGCCCTGCCTCGTGTGAGAGGGCTTCCCTGAGGATGCCGAGGCCGGCCGGGGCTGGCTCCAGATCCCAGAGCCTTCAAGTGCCCGCTGCAGACTCCTGGGCTACAGAGCGGCCGTGGGACCCTGCCCGCCTGCAGGGGAGCCCGCCCGTCTGCGTGCAGCTGCTTTGGGAAGGGTGTGCAGGGCACGCTGCCCGTTTGGGGAGCCGGGCCAGGGAGGGACCGGACACCTGGGCCCCAGGTCAGGGCTGAGGTCCGCCCCTGCCCACTGCCTCCACTGCGGGATGGGAGCGTTGGGGTCCAGCAGCCCGGGTCGGGGTGCTCATCCCCTGCTGCTCTCCTGTTGCCAGGAATGCACGCTGAAGGTCCAGGATGGGAAGTTTAAGCTTCAAGACCTGCTGGTGGTCCCCATGCAGAGGGTCCTCAAATACCACCTTCTCCTGAAGGTGAGCCTGTGCGCGCGCTCCGGGGCCGCCTGCAGCGGCGGGGACGGGCCCCCTGGGGCCGGCGTGAGAGAGGAGCCAGCAAATCCGTACTCACAGCCCGTGTGCCGTCTGTCAGGACGGTGTTTCACCGGAAATGGACAAAGGGAAATTGGGATGGAAATCGTGAGAGAGCCGAAAACTTGAGAGAAACATGTCCCCACATCAGGAGTGAGAGTGACCTGGAAGGGCGTTACTTCACCCAGTCTCTGGGCCTCCTGGTGGCCACGGTGGAAAAGGCCAGACAGGCCTGGGGGAGCGACGGTGGTGTCTGCCACGGGTCCACCCGTCACCGTTCGCCCAGAGCCTGGCTCCATGCTGATTTAAGGGCTCCCCGTTCCCCAGCAGGTCTGGGGACACCCCCTCGCGAAGCAGTGTGTCCCCTGGGTGAGGGCTTGCTGTCTGTGCTGGGTTGGGCTGCTGAGCTGGAACCTGGGCCGGCGGGTGAGGACGTAACCCTGAGGGCCTGGCTCTGAGCCACACCCTGTGCCTGGGGGGCGGGGGGCAAGGACGGAGGGCAGCGTGTCTGCATCGGGACCCGGACATCTCTCTCGCCCCTGCAGGAACTTCTGAGCCATTCCACCGATCGGCCCGAGAGGCAGCAGCTCAAAGAAGCGCTGGAAGCCATGCAGGTGGGTAAACTGAGGCAGGGAGGGTCCCGGCCGGCGTGGGGCTTCACATACCAAGTCTGCGTGCTTTGACCGGAACGGGACTCGCTGACAAGCCTCATTCTGTCACCACAGATTAAGCTTTTCCTGGGAAGACAACAGGAGCGGGGCGGTGGGGGGAAAAGAGGGGGTAGGGGTAGGGGGTGGGAGCTCCCTCAGGGCAGAGAAGGTGGGTGGTGGGGGCTTCAGGCACTCGCCCCAAGCATCTAGGTCCCTGACCTCCCTGACCTGTGGCGACTTCCCTGGGCGTCCCTTCCTCCTGCTTTCCTGACCGCCCACCACGGCTCTTGCCAGGTCCCAGGCACTGGACTCAGTCTGGGCCGTCTGGCCCCGTGCTGCCCACTGCCCCAGCCTATGGCTTTTGCTTCTGAAATGCCCTCCCCACCCCACCATGCCACCTCCTCTCCTCTCCCCACTATATCCATTGCAAGCCACCGTGCAGGTAAGTCCCTGGAAGGAGAGCTCAGTTCGTGCCCTCCCCTTGCTCTAAAGCCTTCTTTGGCTCCCCCACTGCCCCCTGAGTCGGGCTAAGGCTTCCCATGTGCCTGGCTGTGCAGCTGTGTTTGCCACTAATGCCCTCAATCCCAGGGAGGCTCGGCTGCCCCCACACTCCTGTATGTGCTCCATCCTCTTCTGTCTCTGTGGGCTTGGGCTGAACCTCCTCCTTGTCACCTGGCCGTGTCCTGCACACCCTCGGTCTTTGCAAGGTGACCTTTCCCAGGAGGTTTGTCCCCGGCCTTGAGGATGGCTGTGCTGGGATAATGCCATCTCCCCTTTGTGCTCATTGCTCCCTGATCATGGTCACCTGTGCCCCAGCCAAGCACCTTGCCCAGCACAGAGTAGGTCCCCTCCGTGCTGCTGCTGGGCAGGGGGACAACAATGTCCCCAGCACCTCCCAGGGGAGGTGCTCTGTACCCTCTTGGGTGAGCTCCTTCCAGAGGGCAGGGGTCCGCCTCCATCTGTGGCTTCGACCCTATCCCCTAACCTAACCCTGGCATCGCTGTCCAGCCAGGCCCATCCTGAAACGTTTCTGCCTCAGGCTGCCCCACCTGCGCTCCTTGTAGGAACGGGCCGGAGGTGCTGAGGGGAGGCTAGAACTGGCTCCCACCTCGGCCTGGCTCAGGGATTCCGCCGGAGGCAGCTTGCCCTGCTGGGGGGTCAGTGCCTCCGGCTGCATTCTCCAGAACAGGGCTTGGGGTCCCCTAACCCCCAGGCTGGTGCTGGCTGCCCCGGTGGCTGTGGGCACCGCCCCCTGGTGGCCGGCGGGAGGGCAGCGGCGCGTGGACAGCCAGAGCTAGACCGTGGGGTCACCCAGGTCTGCCGGTCACCCAGGTCTGCGCGGCTCCATGGGAGTTTGGGGCCTGCCAGGTGCCCGTTCCCCCTGAGCCGAGAAGCAGGCTGCTCAGGTCGAGGTGCTGTTTTCTTCTAGTCTGAGCTGGGGGCGTCGAGCGGCCGGGCGGAGAGAAGCCGTTCTAGAGGCGGGGGCTCGCCTCTCACCCCTGGACACGCGGCGTGAGGGTTGGTTCCTGGTCTTAGTTTGCCGGTGTGGCAGGTGGGGTTTCGAAGGCCTGCCGCTGCGGTGGCGGGTGGCAGGTGCCCTGACCGTGGGGCTGGGGGTGGGGGTCGGCCCGCTGACCCCTCCGCCGCCTCCGTTGCTTTCAGGACTTAGCGATGTACATAAACGAAGTTAAACGGGACAAGGAGACCCTGAAGAAAATCAGCGAGTTCCAGAGTTCTATAGAAAACCTGGTAAGTGTGACCGATTGTACAGAGTGGAGATTAATTAGGGCTCCACACCACGTTTCAGAAGTAACTTCCACGATCTCCGTATTAAATAAGCTGGCGGGGACCCTCCTCTCTCCGTCCGGGTCGGGGAAGCAGGCGCAGCCATGCACAGAGGTGGCCTCTTGCCGAGGGGCAGGCGCTGGGGGAGGAATGGTCCTGACTCCCTCCCGCCCTCCCTGGCCTGGACCGAGGACAGAAGGTTGTGGCTCCTGGGGACCCTGAGACTCCTGCCCGCCCGGAGCTCCGCTGTCCCCAGGAGGGACAGTGGGGAAGGTTTGACTGCTCTGTCTCGGGACGCCCTTGGCTTCTCCCCTCCCCCTCCCTTCATTAGTCAGGGCGGAGGCCTCTGACGACCTCTCCCCAGCCTGGTTCATCAGAAGCTCAGCCGTGGGGCATGGGGCGAGCCACTGTGGCCTGCCAGAAGAGGAGCCAGGTTGTCCCAGACTCTTGCTTCTCTGCCAGCCTGTGGCACGTTCTCAGATCTGCTGGATGTGCCAGCCAGGCTTTCTGTACCCCGACACCGCTGACACCTGGAGCCGGGCCGCGTTCTGTTGTGGGATTTGTGCCGTGCATTATAGGGACTGAGCACCCCTGTCTGTGCACCCCACCCTCGGGGATCCCAGACATCCCCGAGCATCGCCTGAGTACAGAGTCACCCGGCTGAGCCTGCTGGGTTTGCTCCCGACACTTTCCCTGCCTGGCCCCCTGAATTGGCAGAGTCTGGGTGAGTCTGTCCGGGGCACGTCGACACAGAAGCTTGGGCAAACAGCATTATGATGTGATCCCAGTGTTCTGTCTTTTTAGGAAGAGCTAGAAATGCCCGCGTGTAAAGGAGGGGAGGATAGAGGTGCCCCAGCACCCTGGCCGTGGCCTTAACCCCCGGGGATCATGTTTTCCCCGGGGATCCTTGATGCTTTCTAAGGGGTATATGATGCAAGTCTTGGGGTTCTTGAAGTTTCTAGATATGAGTCATCGTGTTCTTTAAATAACAAAAAGAACACCGTGGCGGCGAGCAGGTGCGGACCGGTCCTGGGGGCAGGGTGAACGCTCAGCCCTCGGGTGTCTGCCCAGCCCACCTTTGGCAGGCAGAGGAGACGGAGCAGGGGCCCAGAGGCAGACAGCTGGGCAGGGGGCTCACCCCACCGTGTGTGACCCTGGAGCTGTGCTGCTCTCAGCCTTGGCCCAGCGGCTCCTGCAAAATTCAGAAAACCCAGACATCTGCTGAGAACTGTCCGTCCTGGCGCCGCAGGCCCCGCCCCGTCAGCGTGCTGGAACATTCCCTTCTTCCCTTTCCTGTCCTGGTAGGCGGTTTCTTTGCAAGCCGTGCAGGGCACACGTCAAGACGCGCCTTCTCTGAGTCAGAGCAGAGGGGAGAGACAAGCCAGTCCGGCATCCCAGCAGACCAGAGAGGGTTTGGACTGGAAGCCGCTTCCCGCGGGGAGGACGCCCGGCCGGAGGCCCCCTGGCTCCGCCCGTCCGCCCTCTGATCGCCCTGTTTGTTCTCCTCGGCTGGGCTTCCCAGGGTTGGGCCTCTGGCCCTTCTTACTGGGGCCCAGCTCTGGGCTCCACACAAGGGCGGCTTGTTGCCATGACCCAGGCCATCAATAGCTCCTTGTTCCCGCAGCACGGCTGGGGCAGGGCCCGTTCCCCCGTCCCCGCCGTCCTCTCCCACCCTGACCTGCACCCCAGGCGGCAACCGTCTGCTCGCTTTGCCCGGTTCTGCCGTCTGCGTCCACGGGCAGCGTACCTGGAGGGCCCTGGGCCGCCACCCTTCCTCTCCGCGGAGGTGCGGGGCAGGTGGGACCCCACTGTGGCGCTGGGGCTGACCGCCCGGCCCTTTCTTTCCAGCAAGTGAAGCTGGAGGAGTACGGGAGGCCGAAGATCGACGGGGAGCTGAAGGTCCGGTCCATCGTGAACCACACCAAGCAAGACAGGTGAGCGGGCTGGCCCGGGCTGCAGTCGTGCCCCGAACCCCAGTGGCCTGGGAGCAGCCTTTCCCAGGGAGAGAGCTGCCTGCCCACCCAGCCCCGTGTGCTTCTGCTCCACTTGCTTCCTCCCTGCTCTGCGACACGATCCCCACCACGTCAGCTGGCGGCTGCCTTGTCCGTGGCCCTGGGCTGGGCTAGAGGGCAGCCAGAGCCCTGGCCTGTGAGCTCCCAGGCTCCCCCGGGGCTGGCAGAGGCAGAGCGGCCACACGAGCTCTTGGCCGCGTGCCTGCGAGGGACTGCCCAGGCAGGTGATGGCGAAGGCTCCACATGAGCCAGCGTGGCCCCCGCTTGTCCAGGGCCCTCCATGTGCACCTGCTCTGCGCAAGGCCTGGGGCTGTGGCAGGGGCCACAGTAGGTGGGGGCCTGTCCCTCTGGGGCTCCCATGCACTGGGGGGACGGAGCATGGAGGCCTGAGGAGCCCATATGAACCTTGAGCCATGGGGGTGGGAAGCCAAGGAGGGCTTCCTGGAGGAGGTGTATGGAGCAGCTGAGACCTGCTGTGGGCTCCGAGTAGGCAGCTGAGCCAGGCAGCAGGATGGGACTCAGGCTGGGAGAGGGAACAGCCCTCCCGCCGCCCGTCACAGGCACTCGCTGGCTGCCCCGGGGCCTCAGAGCACGGGCCACGGGGCGTGCTGACGGCCGCCTGGCCGCCCCGCTGGGCCAGGTACTTGTTCCTGTTCGACAAGGTGGTCATCGTCTGCAAGAGGAGAGGCTACAGCTACGAGCTGAAGGAGGTCATCGAGCTGCTCTTCCACAAGATGACCGATGACCCCATGAACAACAAGGACGTCAAGAAGGTGGGCCCTGGGGCGCCTGCTGGTGACGGCAGGGCCTTCTGGGGCCGAGGGAGGAGTCGCGGGGTGGCTGCCAGAGCAGGGTCGGCCGTAATGGAAGTCAGCACTGACCCCGACTTGGTGGCTCTGCTCAGTGAAGGGGCCGCCTTCCTTCTGTCACCCTCTTGTCACTGTGCCTTCTGTTGACAGCACCCAGCTCTGTGCCAAGTCCCTGGCCCTTTGTCTTTGACTCTTGCCTGGGGTGGGCATCATGGGGATGGGGGAGGGGCTGCAGGGTGGCTCTGGAGAGAGCCAGAGTTTACACTGGGGCCGTCTGACTGCAGCCCACATTGGCCCCTGCCGGAAGCAGCCTTCTTTGTATGGGGGCTCTGGGCAGGGCTGACTGTGGGGTGTTCCACTCCCATGTCCAGCCGGGGGGGGGGGTGTCCAAGGCTGTTGGGGGTGGGGCCAGGGCTGCTGGGGGTGAGACCAGCTGCTGCAGAGTGCTGCCCTGACTCTGGAGGTGGGACCAGGGATGCTGGGTGTGGCTGCCTCGCCCTCTGGTTTAGTCTCACTTCAGCAGAGGCCACTGTGCCCCAGGGCTTGAGCACCTGCTGTGTGCATCCCTTGCTAGATTTGGGGGCCGGGAGCCAATGTGCTAAAAATCCCAGACTCTGGACTTCAGAGCTCGCAACACAGAATGCAGGTTCCACCTGGAAGGGCTGTTGGGGTGACCCCCTCAACCCCACCCTCCTGATGGACATTTCAGACATTTGGATGTCGGAAACACCTCCTGAGGCTTGGGGCCGTAGGCACAGTCCCTCCCGGGTCTCGGCCCCTGGCCCCTCTCCTCTGGGAGGCAGAGCCTTGCTCCTGGCAGTGGCTGGTCCTGGGCTGTGGTACCTGACGCTGGGCCAGGCTGAGACTCCTAATGACCTGTCTCCCCTTTTCCTCCCTCTGCTCATGCCTCCTAGTCTCACGGGAAAATGGTAAGCGCCTGGGTCCTCCTCCTCTGCCTTCATCCCCTCAGGGCCCAGCCAGCCCTTCTGTTCTGAGCCTGAACGGCAGTGGGGACCCCGGCTGGGCCCGAGTAGGGCCAGGCTCCTGGCTTTCTTCTTCCTCCGTCCTGCGCCCTGTGCCCTCATCAGGACGCTGCTGTGCATTTGCTACCATCGCAGAGGGTGACGTGAGGGCCGCCTGCCCGCCCCGCCCCGCCCTCTCCCACTCCCCAGAGGCGAAGGACCGCAGGCTGTGTCATCCCCATCATCTCTGCCTTCCTGTCTTCCCTCCCCCTCGCCCTCTTCTCTCTTCCCTCCCTCCCTCCCCACTCCTTGTCTCCTTCCCCGTCTCCTCCCTCCTTCCTTTCTCCTTCCATCTTCTCCAACACCAGCGGGCTCAGACATTTCCACACTCTTCTTCCCAGGCCCCTTCGAACACCCCTGGAGGCGGCCGGGCCTGGTGGGCGGTCCAGGGAGCCGCGGCTGGCTCCGGCACCGGCGCTCCCAGCCCTGGTTTGCTGGTCGTTTCCGTTCAGAGCAGGGAGTTTCTCAGGCTCCCAGTTAGGAACTGAAAGCGGGTGGACCACGGAGGCGGAAGGGCCCCTCGGCCCTGAGCACAGACTCCCTGGGGACCCGCAGACCGGCCTGCTGAGCCCACAGAGAGTTCAGCGAGGGCACAGCTTGGAGTGGGTGGGAGAGGGGTCCCGCGACATCTCGTTAGAGGGATGCGTGCACACATGGGATACACGCACATGCACACATATGGGCAGGCGTGGGCACGAGTACCCGCTGCACACGTGTGCACACACGGGCACGAGTGTCCCATACCCATGTGTGCGCACACGGGCACGGGCACGAGTGTCCCATACCCATGCGCACACACAAGTGGTCACAAGTGTCCCGTACACACGTGTGCACATCCGGGGTGGGCCAAGGGCCTGGTACACAGGTGCACGGGAGTCCGCGTGCCCCCGTAGGCCAGCTTCGAGCCCGCCCCCTTCTGCTCCCGCAGTGGTCCTACGGCTTCTATCTCATTCATCTGCAAGGGAAGCAGGGCTTCCAGTTCTTCTGCAAGACGGAGGACATGAAGCGGAAGTGGATGGAGCAGTTCGAGATGGCCATGTGAGTGTGTGAGCGACGCATGGCCGCCCTGGCACCCCCGCCGGCTGGGCCGATTTCAAACGCCCAAGACCGAGACGGGTCGTGTCACCCCGAGACCCAGGCTCACCTGGGTAGCACCTTCACTGCTTTTCAATCTCCCGGGGCCGACGCCCCTCCCCTGGGACATCTGCGGCCCCGAGGCGGAGCCTGGCACGGCCGGCCAGCTAGGAAGTGAGGGGCAGGGGCGGCTGCGGCACCGGTGGACGCCTGGTGACCTGCGTCCCCCACGCCTTACGGGCGGCCGGACGGCCACCGTTTTGTGAAGGCACGGGGCTCTTCCCACGAAATCTAGAAGCAGCCCCTGTACATCCAACAGGGAAGGGATCCTTGGGGTCCCCAGACACACCGGCCGCTGAGACCAGAGTGGGTCCTGGGGTCAGGCAGGCCGGGAGCCCCGGGCAGGAGCGCCCCCCTCCCTGGGAAGCACCCTCGGGTTCTGCGTCTCCCATCGGGCCTTCCTTTGTCGCCTCCCGTACATCCAGCTCTCGCACCGTCTGGTCGTGGGCGTGTTTGGAGACGATGAACGCCGGGCGGCAGCGCATGTCCCTTAAAGCCTTCCGGCTCACCCTGAGCTAAGCGCGCTGTCGGTTCAGGTTTTAAATCTCGGGCTTGTGCACGGTGAGATCCCTAAGGGTACGTGGCTGAGTGGCAGCAAGTCCGCCAGAAACCCCCACCGTCCTCCCCGGAGGAGCACGTGCCAGCGCGGCACCCACGAGCCCCCACCCAGACCCTCATTCTGCCTGGGCTGTCGGGGCAGGTCCAGCCTGAGGCCTGGCTTCCTGACGTCCGGCCCGGCCTGCCCCCGAGCCTGGCTGGCCCCCAGGTCTGCCCCAGCTCCGTGTCGCTCAGGGGGTTTGGGTCTCTTTCCCTCCGGTCAGGTCCAACATCAAGCCAGACAAAGCCAATGCCAACCACCACAGCTTCCAGATGTACACTTTTGACAAGACCACCAACTGCAAAGCCTGTAGAATGTTCCTCAGGTGAGGCAGCCCTCTGGCCCGGCCCCTACCTGCCCGCCCTCAGGGAGCCTGGTGCTGTGTCTGCCCTGTGTCCCCCTTGCCCTGCCCCTCCGCCCTCCAGGCCAGCCCTGTGCTGGGCCCAGAGGGGCTGGGGTGTCCCTTCAGTGTCCGACCATCCGGGCCCTTGGGTGTTTTGGATCCAGCTGGGAAGGGAGGGGGCTGTCCCTGCGGGTGCCCCAGTCCTGCTGTGCACAGCAGCATGGCAAGGCCAGCAGAGGTCTGGGAGGGGAGCCGGCACCGGGCCACCCAAGAGGGCAAGGGTTTCAGGGGACCAGGGCTTCGAGGGTTGGGTGATCCGTGGGGCAGATGGTGAGGTGGGCCTGATGGTCTTTGGGCCATGCCCTTGGCTCACAGTCGTGCTCGTGTCCTCCCCCACTCCACCCCCATAGGGGCACCTTTTACCAGGGCTACCTGTGCACCAGGTGTGGGGTCGGGGCACACAAGGAGTGTCTGGAAGTGACGCCTCCCTGTAAGATCAGTGAGTATTTCCCCGCCCGGCCCCCCACACGCGAGCCCCTGGGCTGACACGGCGCCCGTGACCTGCCCTGAGCTGTGGGTCCCCTGGTTCACAGCTGCCCCTGTACTTTGCTCCTGGCCTGACCCTCTTTGCGCATTTTCCTGTCCCACCACCGAGACTCCACAGGGCAGGGACCCGATGAGAAAGACCAGGGCCCAGAGAGGGGAGGACACCTGCCCCAGCTCACCCAGCACCAGTGGGTCCCGCAGTGGGGCCGTTCCTTGCCATAGTGCTCCCTCCTCACCGGGGGGCTCCCGCGCTTCTCTCTGCCTCTCTTTGCACCTGGTCCCATTCTGGTTTTAAACGTGTAGGGCCTCCACCCCCAGACGAGCACAGAACGTTCATGGCAGTTGTATGGTTTCTGATCACAGAGCGATGCCGGTCGTGACTGTTCCTTACCCCTGGTTCTCCTGCACCCAGACAGGTCTGGCCTTCCTGAGCCACAGCTACGGCCATGTCAGTGTGCCCACCTGGGCACGCACACACATGCATACACGCACACACGGCACCTACAGGGCTCCCGGGCCGTTCATGCCCGCGTGTCGGGGGAAAGCTGAGGCCCGGGGAGGGGAGGTGACCTGAGCCTGCCCCACTGACATCCAGGCTGCCCGGGCTCCTCTGGGGGGGAGGCCTTTGGGGGAGCGCCCAGCCTGCAACAGCTGGACAGGCAGCCAGAAAGCCCGAGACGGTTCTGAAGGTTTCGAAGCCGCCCCAGGCAGGGCTGGCTGAGCACTGGATTGGGTGGGGACGCTGCGGCATGAGCCTGGGAGCCGGGGTACCTGCCGAGGGTCAGCTCTGCCCCCCCACTTCATGTGGGCACCCCCGATCCTCCCATATGCCCCTGAGATAGTCCATTGCCCTGCGTCCATGCTCGGGGAAGCTGCCCTCGGAGACAGGGTCAGCTGCCTGCAGGCAGACGGACAACTGAGGCAGACCCGCTCCTCCCCACACACCTCCCGCAGAAGAGACGATTTTGTCCCTTCTGCTTTTACTGTGACCCCTGGCCCGGCGCCCCGACTGGGAGGGGGTCCGACAGTCAGGCAGACCCCCTCCTCCGGCCGCAGGCCTGACGCAGCCCCCTCTGCGCCAGGGACCTCCTCTGGGCTGGATCCCGGCCAGAGCCCAGGGGCACAAATGCGGCTCTTCAGCTTTGCCCGTCGATACTGCCCTCTGGTGGCCGCGTTCCCTCTCATGGGCGACGGGACCGTTCCTTTTTGTCTTTTTTTTTCCTGATCCTAAAAGCAACATAATTACTTACCAAAAATCTGGGGCCAAAAAGAAAAGAAATTGAATAAAGGAGAAAATAAATACCACCCCCAAACTTATAAAAAAATAACCAAATGTGGTGTTGTGGTATATTTCAAATTTTCTGTTGTGGAAGGAACCTTTTGGGCCTTTAGTCTCCTGATTATTGAAAGTACTCATTTCCCATAGAAAGCTGGGGAAACATAGAGAAGAGTGAAGGAGCCGATCGTCCACTCACGATCCCACCGGACGGCACTGCCGTTCTCCGGCGCGCCCCTCCCCCCACCCCGTCTGTTCTCGGGCTCGTGTGTTTTTCAACATGCCTACAATTACGGGCAATTTCGTATCTTCTATAAGTCGAAGTTATCATGGACATCTTCCCCACGTCATTAAAAGACCGCAGTGGGCACCTGGTTTTATTCTAGAAAGTTCCGTGCTGGTCCAGCACTCTCACGGTCCGTGCTGGGCTTGGGCTCCGGGCAGTGCCTGTGACCCACAGCAAGTCGGCTTTAACCGTTGCCACCAGAGCCGGGCTCTCCCAGAACGGCGCTGCCCCCCAGACAGCCTCTCCCCGGGAAGCCTTGCTGCTGCCCTCCTCGTGGGCCCCGGTGACAGCGCTGCTCCTCCCCGCCCAGTGCCCACGGGGCCGTAGGGGCTGTCAGAACCGTCTGTCGAAAGCCGTCTGCCACCGTGTCGCATGGCGTTATGGTCACATTAGCCACGCGCATTAGCCACTGTGGTCCTTGCTTAGTCCGGCGGTGGAGTGGCGGCCCCGCTGGTGGGATGGCTGGGGCCAAGCGGGTGCTGCTTCCTCCCCGGCGGCACCCCAAGGCAGGCAGGAAGAATCTTTGGGACGTCGGACGAGCGGAGGCGCCCCGTGTCCGGGAGCAGGCCTGCTGGCAGACCGGTGGTGTGCGTCCTGACGCCTCTTGTCACCTGCCTGTGGCAGGCGTCCCTCATCAGGCGTGGTAGGCTTGCCTTTGAGCCCACCTTCACCCGGGGATTTCTGGCACCTGCCACCATCGGAGGGGAGTCGGCCAGGCAGGGAACACGTTTGCCCGTCTGTGTTCCCCGGGGAGCCCTGACAGCCCTCGCTCCAAACGTGCCGGCAGAGTGGAGAGACGCTCATGGTCGCCGGCCGGGCTCCTGTGGGTGGGGCCCCCCAGCTAGGGGCCTTGGTGGTGACACCTCACATGCTTCCTTTTCAGGTTCCCCTGCAGACTTGGTGAGTCCTCCGCACGGCTCCCTTCCCGCCACTCTGACCCTGCTCAGCCCTGCATCCCCGAGCCAGAGACACTCTATTGTTCCTGATCTCTCTGGGCCCGCGGCCGCCCTTGCTGGCACAGGGGCCTCTGGTGCTCACCTGGGGCCTTCTGTTTCCTTCACGGCCCTCAGTAGAAGTGGGTCCCCGTGTCACAGGAGGCCCTGACCGCATCACCTTGGCCTGGCTGACCACCTGTTTGCTTGCCCCGGGCTTGTGGGTACCCAGCTCTGTGACAGCCGCCCACCCACCAGCCCCCATCCTGATGGGGCCGAGAGCCCTCTGAGGGCTGACAGGGCAGACGTCCCCACTGTGGGGTTCAGTCAAAGTGACCGGCACTTACGGGTGTTTGCTGAGGCTTGTGTGTGGTACAAACATGCCCTCAGGGAGGAGGGAGGAGCTAGCATTCGCGTGCAGGCAGCAGTACATGTCCCAGATAGAGGACAAGCCCCAGTCTCAGAACATGGAGACCTCCCAGGGCTGGCGTAGTCAGGGTAGCCTTCTTGGAGGAGGTGGGAGTTCATGGTAATGGATACATGTCCCAGAACAACAGAGGGGCACCAGGGTGGAGGGTGGAGGTAAGAATAGGGGAGGGGCTGTCCCAGAGTGAGGCCATGTCACAGCTGCCCGTGGGACTCTGCGATGTGTCCCTCTCCTCCCCCTGTTCCTGCCTCAACCTTTCTCTCTCGGGGGATGGGGGCAGGGGGCGGACAGGGGGTGTCAGTGCCGGGGCAGCCCTCCCTGATCACTATGGTCTGTCCTTACCCTCACAGGACGCCTCCGGAGCAGGACCTGGTGAGTCTGTGGGACTTGGCCCCTCTCAGCTGCCGTCCAGGTCCATGGTCACTCTGGGGTTCGGGCCTGGGCCTCTGTGACCTCCCAGCCTCACCCGGCCTTCTGGGTTCCAGGCTCCCAGGGAGCGTGCTCTCTCTGCGGCCACGTCCCCGGGGGGCCGTCGTAGTGTCTGATGACTGCCCAGCATGGAGAGGGTCAGGGTCCTTCTGGGAGGTGGGGGGGGCTGCAGTCAGAGCCCACCCCCGCAGAGTGGGCCTCAGAGAAGCCGCTGCTGTCCCTTTGCCCATCTCCCCATGTCCTTGTGCCCCCTGCTTTGCACACGTGCCTGGAGCGTGGCTTCTGGCTGTCGAGGGTGGAAGGCATCACGGGCCGAGCCGCAGCCTGAGCCGGGCCACTGTGGCCTGAACGTCAGGAAGCAAAACCAGAGCCTCACTGTGGCCAGGGGATGCCCGTGTCGCGACCAGCCTGCAGACAGGCCCACAGGCAGTTGGCAGGATCAGAGCAGGGTTTGGGCCAGGAGTGCCCAGCCAGGACCCCCATTTCAGCCCCGGAGCCACCCCAGCCAGCTGTGGGTGGCCTTAGCCAGCCCCTGGGCCTCGCTCGCTCTGGCCCCCCATCTCTGCCTTCAGGGGCACCCCGTGTCCTGCTCCACACACAGACTCAGTCGCAGATTGGAACGGGGGCTGGGGAAGCACGGCAAGTGCCACTTGAAGTAAGTGACCGCCGCCGTAACAGGCCCCGAATCCATTAGTCCCATGGTTTCCTTGCGACACTTACCAAAGGGACCTGGAGTCTCACGGGAAGAATGTAGAAGAACGTAGAGCCCTCCGGGGCCGAGGTCAGTGGCGGGCGGGCTGCCGCCAGGACTGCGTCTCCGAATGTGGGCCCCACCCTGCCCTGTGCCCACAGGTCCCAAGATGGTGGCCGTGCAGAATTACCACGGCAGCCCGGCTCCCCCGGGGAAGCCAGTGCTGACCTTCCAGACGGGCGACGTGATCGAGCTGCTGAGAGGCGACCCCGAGTCTCAGTGGTGGGAGGTGGGTCCCAGGGCCCTGAGGGGCGGGTCTGGGGATGCGACCACGTGCGGTGGAGGGAGGCAGGCTGTCGGCAAGACCTGAGTTCCCTCCCGGGCAGGAGTCCGGGGTTCCCCAGCCCTGTGTTCCTCGGGGTGTCTGCTTTCACAGGAGGAGCCCAGCGTCCCCTCCCGTGTGTCTCCTGCGGCAACGGGGCAGTCAGGCCTCATGCCGGCCCCGGGGTGGGGCTGGGGGAGACACCGTGACTGAGACCCACCGCCTTCCCCCCCGGAGGTGCCACGTGGGGGAGCCGAGACAGACGTGGACACAGGGCGTGTCCGGGTTGGTTACAGTTCGGAGCCACGACCCTGTTCTGTGAACAGCCCCTCAGAGGCGGAGCCCTCCTGCGCCACCTGCCCGGCCCCGAGACCCACGGGGTCCGCGTGGTGCCACGGGAGCTTGGGGTGCTCGGCCCAGCCTGGCCAACCAAGGGGACGGAGACCTGCTTAGAGTATATTTGTTGGTGTTGCCGTGACCGTGACTGCCGTCACTTGTTTCATGACGGTCCCTCGTCACTACCTGCTTCCTGATGAGTTTGTTGCGCTAGAGCACTCCGTCGCGTGACTGGGTACTCAGAAGGCGCGGGAGGGAGGCGGGTCTGCGGTCCAAAGTGTCCCACTCTGACCCCCGTGGCCCGGCTCCCTGGCTCACGTGTCCCCAGAGCCTTCGGTCCTGCGTGGCCTTGCAGAGACGTTTTGCCGGCGTGCACGGGGGAGGCCGAAGCGGAGCTGCCAGGAGGACTGGGGGAGGGAACGGGAGGAGCAGAGGCCGAGCCCCGGCCCCTGCAGACCCTCCCAGGCCTCTATCCGACCCCCTCCACCGTGGGCGCACCCCTTCCGTTTGAGAAGTGCCCTGTCGCTGCGAGGACTGGAGGGCCGCTGGGGGCGGGGCTCTAGCCCCAGCTCCGAGCGTCTCTCAACTACTTCTCTGGGCCTCAGTGTTCTCATCTGTGAAGTGAGGGCGCCCCCAGCCTTCCGGCCGGGCAGTCAGGAGGTCAGCTGAGGCCGTAGCAGGGGTGCTGCGGCATGGGCTCGTCTTAGGACCCGCCCTCACCCCGTCCTTAGAGTGAGCTGAGCCGCAGGCTGTGCCCTCCCCACGCACTCCCGCTGGCCTGGCCCCCATCGTCTGTCTCCTTCCAGGGTCGGCTGGTGCAAACCAGGAAGTCAGGCTACTTTCCTAGCTCATCCGTGAAGCCCTGCCCCGTGGACGGAAGGGTGAGCACTTCCCACAGAAGCTTCTGGAGCACGGTGGCAGGGAGGCCGAGGGGCCACGCGGGCATCTGGCTTGTTCAGTACATCCTCGCCAGGTGGCCGTCGTGAGCTGGCCCCGGAGCTGGGGACCGGGGGGCCGAGGGGCAGGGCGTGCCGTCGGCCTGAAGGGCTCAGCTCGTTGGGTGCTGCGTTTTTCAGTTCTAGAGACACAAAAATGGGCATTTCTGCAGCAGTCGTAACGGACAGAAGACCAAAAATGTTGCCTTTCTTCAAATTTTAGGGACTCAGTCTTCTGGCCTTACAGAAAGGGGAAACTTACAGGGGAGAGTGCCCCCCCGGACATTGGGATTCAGAGCTAGACTTCAGCATGTTTGGAAAAAAGGCCTTTCGTCTGAGTAGTGTGGCGTGAACCTTCCTGTTACAAAAGGCGTCAAGCCGTCAGTCGCGAATCATGGAATCACCCCACCCGCCCTCTAGAAAGGGCATTTAAAAGTGCCAGAGGGAAATTTCTCCAGAGGGAGCAGGAGGGGGTAGGGGACACCACGGGAGCCCTGGTACACCCTCCAGGCCCCGCCAGCCTCTGGCCCCATCTGCCCGTGTCAAGGGGACCGGACCACAGAGGAGGTCCCATGCCTGCCCTGGGCCTCAGTTTCCCCACATGGTGAATGGGGTGGGAGGGGCCAGGCAGTCCACGAGGCCTTGCCTGGCCTGTGGCACAGTGAGGGGAGGCCAGGGTCAGGGGCTCTGGCTGGTGAGGGCACGGTGTGGGGTCTCAAGGCTGCTGGGCCAGCGTGTGGCCCGACCCCTGGAGGACAGGCCACTGCCCACAAGAGGACACCGGCCCCCGGGTCCGTGAGCCCGTCTGTGGCACAGAACTGTCGCTGTAGTTTGTGCTCCCGTCTCTGCTGGGACGTCCCTGCAGCCTTCGGTCACCCCTCCCCGGGGATCCGTGCCCTAGCCTTCGGTCGCTGCACAGTCCGTCAAACCCCCTGGGATCGCCAGGGCTCTGGGGCTAAGTCCACAGACGCCACGGCAGCCCGTGCTGGGCCCGAGGGTCAGGCCCCCGATCATGACCGGCCCGCCCCGGCCCCGCTCGGGACAGCCCCCGTGGGACGTTAACCTGAACGTTCTCTCCCGTAGCCACCCGTCAGCCGGCCGCCATCCCGCGACATCGACTATACCGCCTACCCCTGGTGAGTGGGGGGGTCGCGGTGGTCCCGTGAGCCTGCGAGCAGGCGGAGTGGGGGCCCCAGCTGCCGCACGCTTGTGTCTGGGGATGGCTGAGCCTTGGCCGGCCCTGTGACCGGGGCCCCGGGGAGGCAGGTTTTCCCCATCGTGAAAACAGATCATCGGGTTATTGTGGGAGAATGAAGCTCCCCCTTTATTTTTTACGTGAGCTTCATCATAGAAAATAGAGGAAAGTGGGGCCAAACCTGAAATCATGCATATCTGCGTGGGGCAGCTCGATGAGAACCTGAGCGGTTGTTAACGAGAGCCTGACGGGCAGCGTTCTGGGAGCGAGTCACAGAACAGGTCAGCTCGGGGGGCCGGCTTTTACGGCTCCGCCTGCCTGTCCCCCACACTGTCTTGGACGAGGGACCGGCCTAGGTGGTCATGACTCCCTGTGCTCCGTGCCCTGCAGTGGCCACGGAGCCACGGGCAGCTCAGGTGTGGTTAACCCCTTCCCTGGGGGTGTCTGGCCTCGGGGTTTCCATCTGGGGGCTCATCCCATGCCCAGTGGTGTGACAGCCGCACCCTCGGGGTCCCGGCCTCCTCCACCCCTGCGCCTGGCCGCCCCCTCCAAGCCCAATATGCTGCAGTTCCATCCCCCTGGTGCCATGCGCCCCGCATTCACGTCCGGAGTCAAGGGACAGGACTGGCCTCTGACGCGCATGGAAGGGAGTGACAGACAAGTTCATCTCCCGATGTGGGTTCCAGCCCAGTTGCGTGTTGTGCATCCGAGTCCCCAGTCGGCCTGGCGGGTGGTGCCGGGGGAGAGGTTTGTTTGGGAGGGGGCGGTGGCGCTCGCCTGACTGTGTCTGGGCTGGGCTGCCCATCAGTGAGGTGGCAGTCCGTCAGTCTGTCCGAAACCCGTTAACAGAGAAGAGTGCGGACTCCCACGTGTAGCCCCAGAAGTCAGAGCCCCACACCCGTGTATGTCGTTAGGACCGGCTTTTCCAGATCCGCTCGCAGATCGGGTTCTGTAGAAACCCCCCCAGGGCCGGGCTGAGGTCCGGGGCCTCATTCCTCCCCAGGATGATATCACCCCGTGTGCGCCCCCCTATAGGGGCTCAGCGTCCTCCTCCCTCCATGGCTCCCGGTGCAGGTCAGCGTGTCGCAGAGGCCTGGGTGTCCTCCAGGAGGCGCCCCGTTAACACCCGGCCTCGTCCCCCTGCTAGGTTTGCGGGGAACATGGAGAGGCAGCAGACGGACAACCTGCTCAAATCGCACGCCAGCGGGACCTACCTGATCAGGGAGCGGCCGGCCGAGGCAGAGCGCTTTGCCATAAGCATCAAGTACGTGGTGGCCCCCGGGGGGCAGGGAGACCCCTTCCCCGGGGCCACTCTAGACCACGAGCCCATGCCCCCATGGGTTTGGGGTGGCCGTGGACTTCGTTGCCTGAAGCAGGACACTTTGGAGAGAAAGCGTGACGGTGGGTCTGCACAGGGTCGCAGGCCGGGGACGTGTGAACGCCCTGCCCGAAGCCTCGGGGTGGGCCTGGTTCCACGGCTTTCTAGGTTGCAGAGCCCACCCAAGTGCAGTGCCTGAGTGGGGCAGGGATGTCCTGAGAGGTGAGGGGCTGGCAGCGGAGTGCGGGCTGTGGGGCCGGTCCGTGGTGCGGGCAGCAGGCTGGCACCAAGCCGGGAAGCGGCAGAGACGTCCCTCACCTGATAGGAGTTCATGTGGCACCTGCTGGGGGCCTGGCCTGCAGGGCTGCCTTGTAGGGCTGAGAGCCGTCCGGGAGCTAGGGGTGGGGTGAGCACCCCACGCCCCTGCTGACTTTAAGTACCAGAGAAACTGGGTGGTCGGCCAATACCCCCCTCCCCAGGAGGGGCCGCTGGCCAGCCGGCGTGGGAATATTTGCCGGTTGTTTGTTGCATTAGTGGATTTCCGGTTGTTAAACCAGCCTTGCATTCTGGAGTGGCCCTCTGGGTGCGGTGTAGACGCCGCCTTTTTTTTTTTTTAAATCATTGTGGTAGATTTTTTTTTTAAGATTTTTATTTATTTATTGGACAGACAGAGATCACAAGTAGGCAGAGAGACAGAGAGAGAGAGGAGGAAGCAGGCTCCCCACTGAGCAGAGAGCCCGATGTGGGGCTCGATCCCAGGACCCTGAGACCATGACCTGAGCCGAAGGCAGAGGCTCAACCCACTGAGTCCCCCAGGTGCCCCAGACTCCTTGATACCAGGTTTCTGTAGGCGCGCACAGGGCAGAGACTCAGTCCACGGGGGGCTTGCTGAGGATTTCCGCATCTAGAGTCTCAGTGGGTGCTGGGGTCTTTCCTTCTCTGGCGAGGTCTGTCTGGCTTTGGTAGCCGCGGTGAGGGCTAGAGTAGTATTAGGGGAGGAGGGGGCGTGAGGAGGCTTTTCTGAAGGTCACGTTGGAACGGAGGATGCCAGCCCAGGAGGTGAGGATGGCGGGGGCAGCCCTGGCGGGCGGGGACTTGGCCCAAGTGGTGACTCAGCGGCCCGGACCCTTTACCAGGTTCCACGACGAGGTGAAGCACATCAAGGTGGTCGAGAAGGACAGCTGGGTCCACATCACGGAAGCGAAGAAGTTTGAAAGCCTCTTGGTATGTGGTCCTGTGGCTCCCGTGGCCTGGTCCATGGGGTCAGGGGAGGGCCCGGGTCCCTCCACCACCAGACCGAGGAGGAGCGGCTTGCTGCACCGCACTCCCAGCAGGCTGCACTCACGGAGCACCAGGGCCCGAGGGGCTTCTGCGTCGCTGGGGAAGACCCAGGGAAATGCGTCTGGAGGCTCCTTGGGACAGTTTCGGGCCTCGGGACAGCCCCCGCGTCGGGACTCCTGGCTTCTCCGGGGTGCACTGCACCCCCACCGCCCCCTTCCCAGCCAGAAGGCAGGCCCAGGCCACCTTAATGTGATTTTAAAGCAAGACCTATTGTGCGTTTTCTAAATTGGGAGCATCCCGAGGACCGAGAGGATCCGACTCGAGCCCCTGAGCCCTTAGATGGCCCGCTGTGGCCGCAGAAAAGCACAAAGTAAAATGTTTCCATGGTCTCCCACCCCCAAAACCCAGTGTGAACCTTCCAGGTGAGTCCTCCCGACCTCGAAGAATCGCTTAGGTATGGTTTTTGCCACGGCTTTCGAACAAAACCATTGGCCATGCTGAGCTGTCAGCCAGCTTTTCAAGGCGATACACTTGGCCGTTGGCACAACCCTCTCCTCCCCGGGCTGGTAGCCACACGGCCTTCGGTCACCAGCACCCGCTGTTCTTTCGGGGAACCCTTCCCTGATGTCGGACGCGTGGGGTTTCAGGCTTCTCTGTCAGAGAGCGGCCCCAGGCCTCTGAGTGCTGGTCCCGGCTACCCCTGATTTTCCTCGAGCAGCAGCTGGAGAGAAATGCTGGCTCGGTGGTCTTTGAGATACGGACCACCCGCCCTGGAAGGGGTGCTGGGCAGAGAGGACGAGTACCAAGTGAAACTGAGGCAGGAGAGGGAGGCCAGGGCTCCTGGGAGGACTTCCCGGAGGCGGTGACAGCAGCAGTGAGCACGTGTGTCCCGCAGGAGCTGGTGGAGTACTATCAGTGCCACTCGCTCAAGGAGAGCTTCAAGCAGCTGGACACCACGCTCAAGTACCCCTATAAGTCCAAGGAGCGCGCGGCCTCCAGGGCCTCCAGCCGGTCCCCAGGTAATGCCCGCACCTGCCCGGCACGCCAGCGCTCACCCGGACGCGACCGGTCTGCCCTTTTCCCACGGCCCTGGCTTTCACTACATCCCTGAGCTTGAGGGACACTTTCTGGGGGACTGACGCCAGGAGCCCCTGCCCAGTCCCGACCCCTGGGAGCAGTGGCTCAGGTCCCCAGCCCATCACAGGCACCCTCCTGAGCCGCAGTGTCCCGGTTGGTCCACAGGACAGGTGGGAAGTGTGGGCTCTTGGCGGTTGCTCTGGGGCTTGGTACCCATGCCCAGACAGAGAGCAGGGCAGGTCCCATCTGTCCTTAGGTCCCTCCCTGTGCACCCCAGCCTCCTGAGGCCCCCACTGTGAGGGAGCGGGAGCTGGTGCCTCCATCCACAGGCCGGGCTCACTGCCCAGGACAAGAGAACACCTCACTCTAGATCCACCTGGAGTTAGAGGCAGGGCGAGCCTAGAATGTTGGAAGTCCAGCCCATGGCTGTCCGCTGCACCAGCCCCCGTCCCCAGCGGCCTGGGCAGAGCAGGGCGGGAGAGGAACCGTGGACCTCCAGTGAGCACTGGTGTGCACTGGGCCGGCCCCTTGGATGAGTAGTTTTCTGAGACCCTGGAGGCAGCCCACCCGCCGGGAGGAGGTCCAGATTCTCCAGGGAACAGGCCCAAAGAGGCAGAGGGAGGGGCTGCTCCAAGGCTGCCAGGCTGCCCCTCGCCGGCCGGGCCCCCCCGCACCCCGCGCCCTGCCTGCACGCGCCCGGAGCACACTGGCTCTCACGTCCTTTCTCGCCTCTTTGCAGCTTCCTGCGCCTCCTACAACTTTTCTTTTCTCAGTCCTCAGGGCCTCAGCTTTGCTTCTCAGGGCTCCTCCGCTCCTTTCTGGTCAGGTACCTCTGGTGCTCGGGGCGTGGGGGGACCCGGCCCGCTGCCTGCCGGCCCACAGCCCCCACCCGCAGCTGCCCGCAGCCGGGCACGGGGCGGGGCCGAGGGGTCAGGGCCAGGGAAGGGAAGGGCCGGCCACGGGGGCAGGGCCGTGGACACGGTCAGGCTGGGCACGCCCCCCTCGCTGCCATCACCTCTCAGGCTCGCGCACCCCCATGGCCACTCCCCAGCTTGTCAGCCGCTGTCCCTCCTCACGTGTGAGAGCTCTGCCTCTGGTAGTGGCAAGTAGCTGGGCGGCCACCTTTGGGGTGAAGGCGGGCGCAGATCGGGCGGGTCTCAATGGGTGGGCCCTGGAGGTAGGGGGACGGGGTCCCAGTCGGCCCCGACTGCTTGGCCCTCCGCTGCCCCAGTCAGAGCCCCTCCCCAGCCGCTGTGTGCGTCCCTTCCATCACAGACCTTGTCCCCTGCTCACAGGACTCCTGGGTCCCCCACTGAGCTGGTCTAGCTAGGTGTCCGTGTTTGGTTTGGGGATCTGGAAGTCGGGCCCCGGGACCCTGGGGTCTGGCTTCAGGGGCTCCATCAGAGTGCAGGCTGGGAGCTGGGCAGTGGTCACTCAGCTGGTGACCAGACTCAGCAGTCACTCAGACACTGGTGCACCAGGCATGCAGCGGGAGGTCCTGCGAGAGTTGTAGTGGTCAGAACACCAGCCTCTGCTCTGATCCCGTGATCACACTCGGCTGCGACGGCCCCCACTGTGGCTGGCACCCGCTCCCGGTGCCATCATGGGAGGCTCCAAGAGGCCATGGCCTGTCGGTCTGGGTGGAATTGGAAAGCAGTCTGTGCCATCAGAACCTTTTTGCGGGCAGAGGGCCAGGCACCAGGCTTGGCCCCGCCGCCCGCTGTGTGACCCTGCCCATCTCCCCCAACAGTGTTCACGCCCCGTGTCATTGGCACGGCCGTGGCCAGGTACAACTTTGCTGCCCGGGACATGCGGGAGCTCTCCCTGCGGGAAGGCGACATGGTAAAGATCTACAGTCGCATCGGCGGAGACCAGGGCTGGTGGAAGGGCGAGGCCAACGGACGGGTGAGTGGGGCAGAGTGGCCTGGCTCAGCCCGGGCCAGGTGTGGGCAGGCTGGCATCTCAGTGCTCCTGCCCCAGCACCGTGCCCACAGCCTCTGAGCCGCAGACCCGGGCTGTCCCCGTCGGAGCTGGATCCAGACCCATCTGACACTGTATCTGTGCTCAGTCCCGCCCTGTGGTCCTCTGTGGCCACGGCAGGGGGAGCGCGTCACATGCAGTGCTCATGTTACTTGTGCATCCTCACTGGCCTCACTTGCACCCTGAGGAGATGGGAGGGGCACACCATGTTCCCACCTGCCCTGCTCTTCCTGAGGACTCTCTGTTCCCTGTCCACCCTGTGACCCTGTAACACTCCATGGCTCCCTATTGCTGAGCCCTGTCTGAACGCCCTGGCTTCGACCTGGCTCTGTCAGCACTCACCCAGCTGGGCACTGGAGCCCCACATGGGGCAGAGTTGGAAATGTGCAGCTATCCTTGGGGCCACGCTGCCCGCAGGCAGGCACGCTGGGCTGTGGAGGGTCCGCCTGCCTTGGCTCCCATTGCCCACCATTCTGTTGCCAGGTGATGGGATCCCGTCTGCCTCCTCCTAGCATGTTGGCTGCCCTTTGGAGGCCTGGGGTCAGGTCCATTTTCCACCCCATAGCCCTTCAGCAGTGTGAGGCCACCGAGTCTTAGGCAGCTGACCTGAAGGGCTGAACCACTAGCTGTCAAAGTGGCCCTTGGTTTCCAGTTTCCCGGGTGACTCAGAACTGCTGGTTTAGAGCCTGCTGGTGTAGATAGTCCTGTTGCTTTGACCCTGTTTTGAAGTGTTGCCTTTTGGCTGTGGCACTTCTTCTTGCTTTAAAGGCTACTATGGTATTAGAACAAGCTGACTTTTGTGGGGGAAGTGCTGTGTGTGGCAGACCTCAGTGTCTCTTGTATTACTTCCAGCTTTTTTGTATTCTTATATTTAAGGTAGATGTAAGATAAAATGTTACCTTAAAACAGAATTTTAGAGCTAGTCTGATCTCACGGTCTCTGCCTTTTAATGGGTGTGTAGCCCGTTTATACTTAATGTAATGACTGAGCTGCTAAGAGTTAAAGCTGTCATCTGTTTATTTTCTATTTGTCACATCCATTTCTTCTTTCTCCTCTTTTCTTGCGTACTTATGAATTAATCGTTTTTTTGTTTTGTTTGCTGTTCTACTTCCTGGCCCCTTGGCGGGTCTGTGAGTCACACATTCTTTTCCTATTATTTAGGTAGTTACTCTAGGGATTAGAGTGTGCACTCTGACTTCTGAGAGCCATTTTAAATTAGTACATTTACTACTTCCCAGATGATGCAGAGACTGTACAACTTTTGACTGTACTCGTGTTCCTCCCAACTTTCATGCAGCTGCTGTCATGTATCTTAAGTCTTCATATTTCTCAGCCCCGTGAGACATTATTTTTGTTTTAAGCAGTTAGTGTTTGCTTAGAGTTACTACATATTTACCTTCTCCGGGGCTCCCCATTCCTTCCTGCTTTCTTGTATTTCCATCCAAAACCATGTTCCTGCTGCCTGAAATTCCCTCTTCTAGGTACTTTTTTTTTTTTTTTTGAGTGTGAATCTGCTACTAATAAGTTCTTAGTTTTTGTTGGAGCTGAACACCTCTTTACTTCATTTTCTTCTTTTTATGTTCTCATTATAAAATGTTCGTAGTGTATGTTGACACAATTTTAAGCCTAAAGAGAAGTTGCTGTGGTACAAAAAGCTCCACATGCCCAGATTTAGCAAATAGAAGTGGTTTGCACATTTGCTTTACCATTTGTGTTCTCCCTCCCTCTCTGCCTACCTTTCTCTTAGCCGTTCAATAGTAAATTGCAGAAGTCCTACCCTTTCCCCACAGCCCCTAAATACTTCATTGTCCTATGATCAAAGACATTCATTCCCCTTGACAGAATGTGATTATCTAATCCACGGTCCATATTCAGATGTCAGCAAGTGTCCCAGCTGTGTCACGTCTGCCTAAATGAATTGCTTTTACTTGCTGTGGCCCTCAACTCTCTTTGTTCCACAACAATTCTCAGCCTTTTTTGGTCTTACATGACTTTGACGTTTTTGAAGAGTACGGGCCAGTCATTTTTGTAGACTTTTCCTCCATTTAGGTTTGATATTTCTTTATGATTAGGTTATGTATTATGTATTTCCAGTAGGAACACAGTACATATATTCTATCCTTTTCAGTACTGTAGTGTCTTATCCAGTGGCATATGACGTCAGTTTGTCCTATTATTGTGACATTAATTTTGATCCTTTGGTTAAGGTGATAATCTGCCAAGTTCCTCCCCTGTGAAGTTACTGTAATTAATTAGTAACTTCCAGGGTAATACTTAGAAACTATTAAATATCCTGTTCCACATCTAACTTTCACCTGCGAGTTTTATTGTTATCGTTCATTGGTGAATTTTGTCTCATTACTTGTTCGTATCATGGTTGATTTTTCCAGCCATTGTTTCTTTAACACATTTTAGGTGGCATCCGACTGTAAGGGAACAGCCTTCCCTTCTCTTGGTCGTCCCCTGGGGGGTCGGTCCTCTCTCCAGGGGGACCTGCTTCCCTTTCATGAGGAATCATGTCGAGCACATTTTCAAATAGTACTTCTAGGGGATAAATTTGAGGCTAGCAAGCATTTTCTTTTGGCACTTTGGTAATATCATTGCATTGCCCCCGGTTCCATCATTTCTGTAATGAGCCAGCCAACTTTTTTTTTCAAAGGGCAGGGAGGGACAGAGGGGAGACCAGGAGAGAGAGAGACTTTCAAGCAGGCTCCATGCCTAGCACAGAGCCCAGCTCAGGGCTCGATCCCACACCCTGAGATCATGACCTGAAGCAAAATCCAGACTTTGATGCTCAATGGACTGAGCCGTGCAGGTGCCCCAAGAGCCAGCCAACTTCTCAGCGTTGCTTTTCTGTAGGAAATTTTGCTATTACTCCCCAGTGGGGGGCTACATGTTAAAAAAAAAAAAGTCTGATATTTATCAGTTTTATTATAGTGTGCCTGGGTGTTGTTTTCTCTGTACTCACTCTGCGTAACATTTGTTGAGATTTTTAAATCTGTGGCTTGATGCCCTTCATCAGTTCTGGACGTTTCTTCCAACCCTGTACCTGCTCTGTTTTCTCTTTTCTCCTTCAGGGGCTGTATTCCCATGGGTGTCACGTCCTTTCATCTAGCCCAGATGTTATTGACCTTCTTTGACGTGTTTTCCACCTATTCCCTTATTTCCCATCTAGCTGCTTTCCACTAGCCCCTCTTCTGGTCCACTGATACTCTCTTCCTCTCTGTCTAATCTGTTACTAAATCCTATTGCGTTCCAAATTTCAGTCCTATTTTCCACTTTTGGATTTCTGTTTCTATGTGGTTTCTGGTTTCAGTTCTCTGGTATGTTTTTATGCCTTATCCTGGGCTTTCTGGAACATAGGTGCCACAGTTACTTACATTTCCTGACTGATGACTCCCATCCCAGAATGACCTGTGGACTGATTTCTGTCACCTGTGTTTTCTCTTAGTTCCTGTCACTCCGTCCTGACTGAATGATGAGCTTGTGTAGAAAACACCACTGAGACTTGGGATGATGTAATTTTCCTTCAGGGAGGATTGAATTTTTTTCTGGTCACCTTGAACTGCTTGGGGCTGGTGCATTTGGGGTCACCCCTACCCTGGACCACAGTTCCACCAGGCTTCTCGACTTAGAATGCCAGCCCTTTGCAGGTTCCCCCATTTCCACAAGCCCCTGCTGGCCCTCTCCCAACACCCCGGGCACACACACACTCTCATGTGATCTTGCCATCTTTTTCAGATTGGCTGGTTCCCTTCAACGTACGTAGAAGAGGAGGGCGTCCAGTGACAGCAACGGCTTGGATAGGACTCGTGGTTTTTCTTGTGAGAGTCCAGCTCTGAAGTCTCTCTCTAGCCCCGTGACGCAGAGGGGACATGCCCGCCAACCTTCCAGTCTTCAACAGTCCGTAGGGATGGGGAGGGTATTCAAAATCCTAAATGGGAACTGGCCTGCTGTCCACCTCCCGTCAGTGGCCTGTCCTGGGTACGCTACTTGTACATAGAGGCAAGTTGGGCCAGCCCTGCCGTGGCTGCCACCACCAGAGCGCTAAGGAGAGGGAGCACCAGTGGCATTCTGAGCCAGGCTCTGGATGACAGCTGAGGCCAGAGCTCTTCTTGCCCCTGTCCTGTTGAGATGGCGTTCGGGAGCCTAGGTTTGAACAGTAGGTGCCATCCCAGGGAGGCCTGGGACAGCAGAGGGGACCTCCCCCAGCCCCTCCTGCTCAGCTGTGACGCTCAGCCTGCCTCCTTCCTGCTGCTCCCGGGGGGAAGCTTTGGGCCTAGAGAGTCAGAAGGGAACAGAGCCAAGCCGTTTGCTACAGCCCCTGCCCGGCCCCAGCTCAGCCCCAGCCGTGCTCGGGTGTAGGAGAAGAGAGTATTGCTAAGGGGTCTGTGCGGGCCCCTTGACCCCCTCCTGGCATTCTGCACTCGGGGTGTGCAGAGACTACCCAGGGCAGGTCCCCCTCTCCGGAGGGAGCCTTAGCGAACGACCCCTGCTCCCAGTCAACGGTACTGTTCTTGGCCCTGAATCCCAGGAGTGTGTCAGTCCTGTCCTACTGCCAGGTGAATACACCTTTTGTAAATCCTGATACGGGTGAGAAGAAAACGGAGTTTTCCCCTCACTCAGGCCCTGCTGCTCACATTCCCCTCCAAGAGGAAGCCCCCGAGTGCCCCCCGGCGGGCGGCCCTTCTGGGTCTTCTGTGTCCTGCAATGTGGTTCCTGAGGGTCTCTCAGCTTTTGCACAGGATGTTAGTTCCAGCCCTTGGCAAGTCTTCCTCCGACAGCCCACGAACTGGGCCTGTGGTCAGCTCGAAATAAGGGCTCTTGGGGGAGGCCTTCCCCCTGAACTCTCCCTCCTGACTCCTCCTGGCCTCTGAGCTCTGGCTGTTTTGTCCGGATCCTTTACCTCCACTTGGATGTTGCATGAGACCTAGGGACGCTGTGTCCCCGCGGGCTCCGTGCCACAGCCACGGGAGAAACCTGGCTGCATGCATCCCCTGTCCCTTGGTGGGCTGCCCTGCCCTGTGCGGGGGGAGACCGGGAAAGGCCGGGCATGGGGAAGGCTAGCCCCCACTGCGGTGGGAGCTGTTGCCACTCTGCACTCCTGGGCTTTCTTTGAAGTCAGCCATGTGGCCTCCAGGCTTGGCTCCCAGGCCCCATGTCCCAGAATGGAGAGGAGGTGGGGAGCGGTGGGGGCACAATTAGCAGCAAGGGCAAGAGAGAAGGCCACCTACAGGTGAACAGATCGCGTTTGGGGGCAGAAGGCCAAGGGGAAGGAAGCAAAGAGCCGGTCTCGGAGAGAGCAGGCCCCAGCCCCCATCATCAGGGTGCACCCAGCACTTTGCGCACAGCCCTGGGCTTGGCCAGCCCAGCCATGAGCCTGGGGTTGGGGTGGGGGGAGCCAGCCAGCCCCTTTCGTGTTTACTGTTGTCGAAGAGGTTTTGTTTTTGTTGTTTTGTTTTTGGTTTGACATGTTTGTTTTTTAAGGGAAGAGAACAGTTTGTAATTATTTCATCCAAAGCTCCATTGTATGTCTGAATAATGAGGAAGATATTTTATAATAGCAAGAAAACGATGTATACTTGAGGTTATCGTGAAACAAGTTATCACGACAACGAAGGACACTGAGGAGACAGACGTTGGAACCCTGGGTTTTGTGAATGTTTTGTTCGGTTTTTGTTTGCTTTGCGACCTGGATCTGGTTGGTTGGGCTTTACTGTGAGGTAGGGCTGGCGGGCTGGGGGCAGGCTGGGAAGCGGGTGGTTTCAGCAGGAGCTGGGAGGCCCTCTGGAGGGGCTTTGGAGCTGTGAACACTTAGGAGCCTGATGCATGCGGGTCAGGGATTGGGGGTCCCGCAGCTGGTGACGACCCCAAACGGGACACACACTGTACATTTGCCGCTAGGTTTTTTCAGACCAGTTTTTATTGCAAATAAACCTAACTTCTTTTCTGCAGGCATGGCTGGAACCCTCTGTCTGTGTCCAACAGAAACTGCCACACCTACACGCGGTCAGCCTAGGGTACACTGGCCTGGGTCAGACGCAGGCCTAAGGCAGTGCCTCTGTCTTCCCATTTGGGTGGGATTCAACCCTAGCCCTGCCACTCAGTCATGTCCTTCAGCTCCTGAGCCTGTTTCTTTCTATGTATATGTTGGAGATAAAAAATAATATTCTCTCTGGAGACTGGGTCTATGGCCTATGACAGAGAAAATCAGAACAGTCAGGCCGAGATTGACTTCTCTTATGTCCAGGCAAGGTAGACCAGGGATGGCTTGGTGGCCCCACCCACCCAATGGAGGCTCCTCCGCTCTTCAGCATGTACCTCTATCCTTGCTGTGGCCTCATGGTCCAAAGTAGCTGCTGGAGCTCCTGCCATCAAGGCTGTGGGCAGAGGCAGAGGTTAGCACAGTTAGCTCCTTACCTGGAGCTGGGGCATATGGCCACTCCTGGCTGTGGCAGAAGCTGGGGACTGCAGGACTTAAGCTGGACACGTGGCCACACCTTCTCCCTGTTCCTGAGGGGACAGGAGAATACTGATGGGGTGGGAGACCAGCCCTGGGACCTATATCAGGGTTTGGAGAACCAACTGAGACTTGGAGCCTGGTGCACAGCTGGTACTCAGCAAGTTTCAGGTTTTGTTGCAAAACAGGGAGGCAAGTGCAGATGTTTGAGGTGACCCAGAGAGTGTTGGGTCCCACCCCAGTCCTGTTCTCCTGGACCCAGTGCTCCAGAGTGCTCCGGCCTCCAGAGTGTCCGCTCACTCTATGGTCCCTGAGAACCAGACAGGGGGCCCGCCTTTTCTGAAGCAGCCCCCTCTCTGAGCAAATTCCTCAGGCACAAGGCCCCGAGAGGCCTGGTTGTCCCAACACCACCTCCCCTGAAATCCAGCTCCTGTTCTGAGTTCTCATGCCCACGTTGGAGATGGACGGACCCAGATGCTTGCTCAGCAGCCCCTGGGCCAGTGGTCCCCAGCTGCCCTGAGCAGGGCTGAGCAAGTCAGAAAGAGCACCAGGTCAAGAAGCAGAGAGCCACGGTGCCTGGAGGGAAGAGTGGGTGGACTGAGGGGTGCTGGGGGGTGGGGAGCTTTAAGGGAGAACCTCAACTGCACTTGCTGTGGGGTCCAGATCCAGGAAAGGTGGGAAAGCCCAGGCCTCCTCAAGGGCCTGTGTGTGGACGGGGGTTGGAGGCCAGGAGGGACGAGGAGCCTGTCTGCCTGAGGTTACCCCAGAATGTGGGAAAGCATCTCAGAGCCGCACACTTCTGGTCAGAGGGCCTGATGCTTGTAGGGCTCTCCGGGAACCAAGGCATCATGCCCCTTAATTCCGACAAAGTGGACTTCCCTCAGTGGGGCCACTGCAGAGGTCTCCGTGTGGAGCTTTAGGAAAGTTCCCTGGACAAGACACGGGAACCACCCACTTCCTGAGGTGAGGTGGGCACTCCTCTCCACTCCTGCACTACAAACGTGGGAACACCATACAAAACACAAGAGGAGAAGAGGCTGAGCTTGGAACAAGGTGACCTGTCCCAGAAAGGAGAGACACGAAGCCAGAGCAGATATTTGGAGCCAACACCAAGCGGCCGCTAGGATCTCAGGCCCTCTGGGATTCCAGGCCCCAGGGATTCCAACACTCAAGGCATTGGCTCCAGGACCTTGGAGACCAGGAGCCAGAACAGGGTTCCTGTGCAAAGCTGGGCATCTCGGGGAACACCCCCATCATGAAAGGGAAATTAACACACATGGATAAAATCAAAATCACAGAAAGGGACAAAGATTTTGATTGTTTTGTTAACTTTTCAGAAATAAAAGAATGTACAGGCATACCATACCCTGGGACAAATTAACACAATGATTAACCCTGGACTTCAAAGATAAAAAAATCACTAGACAATTTAAAACTTAATGTCCTACCAAATAGATTTTAGAGCAAAACAAACAAAAGTTGTCACTGGTTTTAAAAGGCTTACTATGTTAATGATAGAGTTCTCATTGATTAGGAAACATCACAATTTTAAACTACTATGCTCTTCATAATATAACCCCAAAATATGTAAAGCAAAATTGACAGAAGAGCAAAAGGAATGAGACGAACCAACCATCATAGGTTTTAATACAACTTTCTCTCCTCTCTAAATTCAAACAGACATTGAAACAAACAAACAAGGTAGGAATAGAGAGTAAAACAACGTAATTAGCTATTGCGTGTACAGAACACTGGCTTCCTGCAGAGTACACACCGTCTCCGTGACGATTTACCTCATACTGGCCCAGAAAGCAGATCTCAATGGATTTCAAATCCTATACTGAGTCTCACCATGAGGAGTGAGGTTAGAAATCAGTAACGAAGGGGGGCCTGGGTGACTCTTGATCTCAGCTCGGTCTTGATCTCAGGGTCATGAGTTCAAGCCCCACGTTGGGCTCCACGCTGGGCATGGAGCCTACTTAAAAAAGAAGAAGAAAAAGAAATCAGTAGTAAAAGATACACAAGAAATATCCATATGTTGGCAAATTAAGAAACCTACTTCTAAATCATTAATAACCAAAAAGAAAATTGTAAAATATTTCAAATTTATCCCTAAATTTAAAAGAATAAAGATACTTGATAACACAACTTGCGGCATACTACTGAAACTGAACTTGAATTGAAATCGGTGACCTTGACCGCTTGTATTACAAGAGCCGAGGACCGGAGGTCGGCTTTCCTTCTTTCAGGCCAAAACAAAGCATTGATTCCTTGAACAATAGTTTTATGTCTCCGTTAAGCATGTTTAAATTATCTATCTATCTATCTATTTATTTTTAAAGATTTTATTTATTTATTTGACAGACAGAGATCACAGGTAGGCAGAGAGGCAGGCAGAGAGAGAGGGGGAAGCAGGCTCCTTACTGAGCAGAGAGCCCGATGCGGGGCTCGATCCCAGGACCCTGGGATCACAACCTGAGCCGAAGGCAGAGGCTTTAACCCACTGAGCCACCCAGGCGCCTCTCAAAGTATCTATTTAAAATGTAATTTTTCCAAGTTAAATGGGCACAAATTACAGGGTTTTGAAATCGCAGCTCTCGTTCCAATGGCCCTGCCAGTGACTTGTCCCCACCGTTGGAGGAGGGGATGGCGTGGGGAGGTCCCATGATAAGATTTTACATTCGTGAGTTCAACTTGGACTCCTGTTCTCTAGTCATGGCTGCAGTGTTTATATTCCCTAACGATTTAGTTTTGATCTTTTGCTTTCCCTAGACGTGTGCCCATGGGATCTCTGTGGGAGTTTTGCTCACCTGCATTCTCTCTGGATAATCCTTCCACATCCGGACACTCACTGTGCTGTTGGACCTGTAATCAGACGGGTCCAGTAGGACCCCCAGCCACAGTGCTCTGCAGCCCCCCACTGACCGATGCAAGCCTTGGTCTGTTAGGATGGCGATCTGGCCGTGAGTGATAGACAGCCTATAGGACAAGAGATGGCTATTTCTTGCTCACCTAATGGTCTGGGTAGCGACCCTGGTTAACCGTGTCAGGGGTCTTTCTGGGGGTTTTTTGGTCCCCTGGGTGTGGCCTCCCAAGTTCACCGCATGGTCCAAGATGGGGCTTCAGCCCTAACGTCTGAATCCACGTTCCAGCCATGGAAGGAGAAGGGGCAGGGAAGGGGTGTGACCATCTCTTTTGAAGGACACCTGGGAGTCTCACTCATCAACTCCCGTTGGCTGCAAAGAAGGCTGGGACGTGTAGTCTTTATCTTGGGTCCTATTGACCCTAGAAGGATGAGAGAATGGGGGAGGCGGGGGGGGTGAGTAGCAGCCTTGTCGATGAAGACCCATGACCATGAGGGGTCTGCGGGGCAAAGACGGGTGGCCAGACCCCCTCGAGGCATGTCTTAGGACAGATGAATAATCTGGATTCATGGGAAAAAGGATGATGAGCTTCCAGACTCTCCTCTATCCGAGCCTGTTTGGAACCTGAAAAGCACCGTGAGTAATTCCCCACTCACTCACATAAGCGAGCTCTACCTGTGCCATGCATGGGGGCAAAACTGTGCACACTTGGGGGAGAACAGAGGTTTTTATTTCAACTACCCTGCTGACTTTTTGGTCTGGCATATTTTGTTCCTTAGGAGAAGTCTCTTCTGACACAACCTGTAAACCCTAAACCTTATCCCACGTGCTATGTGCGTGCACCTGTTTCCCTCCCTGGTTAGTGACCTCGGCAGGCTCAGCACAAAAGCGACAGATCCCGCTCCCAGGGTCGAGACAGGCAGCCCGGCCTGGTGAGAGCCTCTTGTTTGTGGGTCCTGCACTCGGCTCCGCCAGCTCCTGGGGGAAGCCATTGCCACCTGCTGGGGAAGGTCGCAGCTTCGTGTCACACTCCGAAGTAGGAATGTCCTGGACACCCCTGAGACATCATGTCACAGAAATGCTGAAAGCAGAGCAGTGGGGCAGGACGCACCAGGCAGGCGTCAGAGAAGGCGGAGACCAGTGTCGGTTTCAGACATAAAGCACTTCGGGGCGGAAAGCGTTCTTATGTGTGAACTCCTGCTCGCGAGAGCCGGTCCCGTGTGCTTCTTCCCAGCTCCAGATTGTGATTCCTGGCCGGTGGCTTGACACTGGCCCTGGTGAGAGTGTTTACACCAGAGACCCCAGCCGACGCCCCACCTCGAGAGCCGAGGGTTAGACACGGAGCAGCACCCCCACTGGATGAAGAGGGTCCGTATTTCATGACAAAAAGGGACAATCAAATGCAAGGCTAGAACACTCCTGAGCCTACCAGACGTCACAGCATCGCCTTAAAACACGTAAGAGAAAAAATGGCAGAATTCTAGGGAGAAATGGACACATCCCACTAGGAGAGAGGGCGTCCCACGCTGTTCCCGGAAACCGGGACTAAGCCAAGAGCCGTCAGGAAGGAAGGTCCCTGCCAGGGGCGTGTTCTGGGACACGCTCTCTGTGAGAGCCAGACTGAGCCCAGGCTGTCGGTCCCGGTGGGGGGGACCCGTGTGCGTGTCCGCTCCCTGGGCAGCCCCCGTCCTGCGGCCGCGTCCCAGCTCCGGGTCTCCGGGGTGTCGTACTCACATGGGACCACCAGGGGCGACACTTCCCGAGAAGGCTCAGCGTCCTGGAGGGTTGACTGCCTGCCTCGGCGTGACCAAGCCCCCCACCCACCGTGAGCGGCTCCCCACACCTAAGCACTCAGAGAACTTTCAGATCCAGGCCCAAGACATCTCTGCACAGGCTTCTCGCTCTCTGTTCACTGCAAGACCCACATTTCCTCGGTTGGGTTCTGGCTACGGGGTGCTCCGTGCCCCCCAGAGCGGGAGAGGAAGCTGTCTCTACCTGGGGCAATGCCAGGAGGTTTGGGTCAGGGCTTGAAAAAGCAAAACTCCGGGAGGCCTGCAGGGGGTGTGAAAGGGCAAAGTGGCAGGGGAGGGACAGTGACCAACTGGACAAAACAGGCCCATCTAAGTGCCTCTGGCCAGGTGTGGGCCCAGACCGGCCTGTGTGTCCCAGTTTTTCTAGAAGAGCTTGTAAACCTGGATTTTTAGAGGAAATCTCCAGCGTAACACATGGGAAGTTGTAAGCACGGCCTGAATCATGGGGTGGTTTGTGGAGGCCTCCTGCCCTCAGAGCAGCCAGTGTGAGAGCCTGGAGGGTTTGGCTGATGGGGTTGGGGGTCCGGGTGGTGGGATTGGGGGTCTCGTGCCCGTGGCCACCGTTTCCCCATCCTCGCCTCCCAACACCCTCGGCAGGAAGATTCTCCGAAGCTGCGTCCTGTCTCCCCGCGGGGCAGTCGTGCCTGAAGCTGCGGGTGCTGACCCCCGCCTGGGCCCGGCACGAGCTGAGCAGCGGGAGTGACCAGCTCCACCTCCCACGCCGGTGCTCGCACAGATAACTTGTGGAACCAGTCGCAGGGTGGAGTGGGGGCCCCAGGGCCCTGCATGAGGCTACCCACCCCTGCCATGAGTGTCCCAGGGGTCGAGGGACACTCGAGCCTCCATTCCTGGGGACACCTGCTTCCAGGTGGCCACAGGTCTGAGTGTGTGTGGAGGGGACAGGGGCCCCCTGCCCCTGGAGAGGGACCACTACTGAGCCCCGGATGATGAAACATCCGTCTTCATGAAAGCATGGGGGTAGTTGATATGTTTTTGAGGGTCTTTACTGGAGAAATAAAATCTTGGAAGTGTAATTCCAGTTGTCAGAGTCGTTCTGGAAACTTCCCTGCTCCCCGAGTTGTCTGGGTCTGCCCCCTCTTGGCTATGTTCGGTGGCGGTCAAATCTTTCCTCTGAGCGGACGCGTGTAAAATGCTCTGCTTGCTCCCCTCCCCCCGTAGGGCCCTCAGAGCACCTCTCAGAGGCCCCGGGGGCCAGGCCGGCCACTGCCTCCCCCTGGGTCCCACGTCAGCAAGTGCTGTCCTGTTGGTATTTACTGTCCCTCTTTTGCAGGACCCCGCACAGAGCTCCTCAGGGGACCCTCCTCCCCCAGCCCACCCCGCTGCTCCAGCCTGGATGTCGGTCCAGCCAGAGGGCAGCCTTCAGCCGCCTCCCTCTGTGCTGGAAGCCTGGCCAGCAGCGGGGGCGGGGGGGGGGGGTGCTGAGGCCTGTGGAGAGGGCCGCCCTGGGGAAGGAGGAGCCTGGCCCAGGTGCTTGCAGGCCCTGGGCAGGGACAGCCTGCCACTGTGGAGGTCCAGGGGCAGGAGGAGGGCTGCTGGACCAGAGGTAACCTCTCACCCTCCAGGCCACTGGGACTTCCCTTGGCTCCATGGTTTTCTTTAAAGTGCGCCGAAAGTGAAAGATAATGTACAATAAATAAATGACAAAACTTCCCTAAAACGGACACTGCAGGGGGTATAGTCCCTGTTTCCCAGATGGGGAGACCGAGGCTTGGCCACAGGAGACCCGCCCAAGCGCTGCTGCGGCAGGTGGGCAGCAGGACCCTGCCTCGGTGTCCCCTGCTGGAGCCCGTGCCCTTCAGTGCCCAGGGGAGACGAGATGGCCCATCCCCCTCCCAGGTCCGAGCAGGGGCCTGATCAATCCCATCTCCAGCAGCGCGGACCCGCAGCTGCCCGCCCTTCCAGCCACCGCCCCCGTCCAAAGTCCAGGGCAACTCTGCCGCTCGCCTGGGCTGGCACCAATCTGCACCAGCTGTTCCTCTTTGCGTGCAGGGTCAGGAGAGGTCTGGGCTGGCTCGGCCGCTGCCCTGGGGCTGTAGGGACCCCTGTGTCCCTTGCCCATGCCCCTCCTGTCGAGGGCTCTATCGGGGATGCAGCCATGCTCCTTTGTCACCCTCTCTGACCTGTCCTTCCCCTCATAGAGCGAGCGCAGCCTGGCCCCACGCTACTGGCCAGGACCCCCCTCTGCAGAGTGACCAGGCTGGTCTCTGTGCACTGAGCCTGTGCACGGTGCCAGGGAGGCCTCACGCTGCTGGGGGCAGCCTTCCTCAGGGGGTGAGTGACAGTCTCTGTCCACATGGCGGGGACTGAGAATTGTAGCAGCACCTGGCTAGGGCAGAGCCCGGCTACCTCCCCAAACATGCTGGAAGGAGGGGCAGCTTCCGGGGAGTGTCCAGTCCCAGCCAACCTCATGGCTAACCCCCCACCCCCCCACCCCCCCGAATCTGTCTTCTTCCTGAACCCAGAGCCCCTCAAGGGCCTTAGTTGTCTCTGGGTCCTCTAGCCGTGATTTGCATATAGTAGGTGCTCAGTAAATGTAGAGGACAGAGAAACTGGCAGCAAGACAGATAGTCGGACAGTTAAGAAATCGAAATAAAGAACACAAAAAAAGAACACGATTATTTTTCTCATCGGTATTAATTACAATGTGTTGCTCCTGGTTCCCCTCTATTAGTAGCCAACATTGCTCTGTTGCTAACCAAATTCTTTCTTTGACCGGTGGGAAGAGGAGGCCCACTTTTACACCAACGCCCGTCCTGACTCTCCACACACCCAGAGGAATAAGTAAGTCCTGCTTCTGGATCGCCTCTGGGCAGAGTAGACAGAAGGCCCTTGGCCCCCACCACTTGCTGTGTGACCGGAGGCAAGCTGGCGCCCTTTCTGGTCCCAGTGCTCCCCAGCAGTCAGATGGAGGCAGGCATTCCTGGCCTGGGGAGCAGGGCGCCCTGCAGTGGGCAGACCAGAGGCTGGGGACTGGTTGGGCGGGAGGCAGACAGCTGCGCTTCCCCGCTTGCCTCCGAGGGCAGTGAGCACCCCTGCGCCGGGAGGGAACAAGCTGCAGCTGGCCGGGCTGGCGCTCGCTGGGGCCCTGCATCCCCTCCCGAGGAGCCCGCTGGATACGCTGGGGCCTGGCACAAGCCTGTGGCTTACCCAGCCCAGGTCGGGGCACCGGGGGCACAGACAGGCAGAGGCAAGCAGGGGTGCGCGGGGGCACCGGCGGCGAACCTGCAACCCTGTTTTAGAGATAAGGGAGTGAGGTCACCCGCCCCACCACCCGGTCCACAGCCAGGCTCCGCGGCCCCGCTGGGCTGCTTCCCTGGCCAGGGAGAAGCCGGAGGCGGTGGGCGGTGCATCCCGCGGGGGCGGGGGGCGGTGACGGGGGCAGGGGGAGGGGGCGGTGACGGGGGCGGGGCCAGGGGCCGGCGGTTCCGGCCAGGCCGCCGCGGAGAAGGAAAGCGGGGAGGGCAGCCTGCAGCCCTGGGAGGGACACAGGGAGGCCTCTGGGGGCCCAGGGGAGCCGTGGCGGCTGGAGGTACGCCCCTTCGGGGGGAGCGGGGCCCGGTTCCTCCCCCGCGGCGGGCGGGACTTCTCTCTGCCTCTGGCTGCAGTGACCATCTGTCTGGGTGGGCACGAGCTCGGGTCCCCGTGTGCGTGGCGGGGGCCTGGCGCCACTCCCGCCCTCCTGCACCAGGCGAAGGCTGGGCCCGCTCTTCTCTCCTTCAGCCCCCCGCACCCCGCAGCCCTTGAGGAGGAGGACTCTGGCTCGGACTTCACAGCCCAGGTGAAGTTGTCGCTCAGGCCCCGACCCCGGCCCCTGCCCCCAGCCCCAGGCTGCCCTGCACCCTCACCGCTGGTGCCGCAGGGAACACGCTGCGGACCGGGCAGGAGAGAGGTGGAGGGGCGGGAGAGCAAGTCAATGTTGAAGCAGCTGCTTCTGGCGGGGCGGGGGTGGGGGGGCACCCCCTGCCGGCCCCCAGCTGACAGCCGGCCCGGTCAGGGTGCGCGGAGGGAGCAGGTGGCCACTTCCGGGGCCAGCGGCCCCAGCGAGATTGAAGGGAGGAAGGAGGCCGGGCCTGAGGCGGAGCAGGAGCGCGGGGCAGTGCGGGGGGTGGGGGGCGCGGGGGTCAGGTGCCCAGCCTTGACTGTGCCCGCGGCCACCTTACGCTGACTTTCCACAGGTAGGGCACCACTCTCGGGGGCTCCTGGAGCATTAGGGAACTTCGAAAACAAAAGGTAAGGACAGAGATAGGCCCAGGGGTGCGCCAACCTGTGCCCAGCGCACCTCTGTGGGCAGAAGGGCAGGTGGACTGTCAGACCGTGGGGCAAAGGGTGGCGGAGGGACCGAGATGCCCCGTCACCACCACACCTGCTCCGTGAAGCTTCATAGGTCAAGCTCTCTGCCCCTCCTCTGCCCTCACTCCCCTGGGAGGGGTCCCTGTTGGGTAGGGTATGGGCAGCCCTGACCGGCCTGGGCACTGGGCCCCTCACCCGCATCCCCACCTATGAGTCTGCAGCTCCCCCCACCTCCCCTGCCCCAAACCAGGCCCCAGCAGAGCCTGCAGACTTGGGCTGTGCATGGGGCCGGACTTGCTCCCCAGCTGGGCCACAGAGTGGCCCTGGGACCTCAGCTACCTTGAAGGGCCTTCCTGTACCTTGGTCTCCTGCCGTGTAAAATGGGGACAGCGTCACAGGGATGCTCATTAGGGCATCGTTGTTTTTTTTTTTTTTAAGATTTTATTTATTTATTTGGCAGACAGAGATCACAAGCAGGCAGAGAGGCAGGCAGAGAGAGAGGAGGAAGCAGGCTCCCCGCCGATCAGAGAGCCCGATTCGGGGCTCGATCCCAGGACCCTGAGATCATGACCTGAGCCAAAGGCAGAGGCTTAACCCACTGAGCCACCAGGCGCCCCTCATTAGGACATCTTTTGTGGGACACTCTTGCAAACAGAGGTCGACTCAGGTTAATTAGTGCATTAGTAACAGTCATTACTATGGATGCAGGTGAGTTCATGACTAAATCCCGCTCACGTGTCCTGCTGCCCCCAGAAGTGGGCCCAGGAGGCCCCTCGGAGTGTCCTTTCCTCCCCAGGTTGGACAGGACACACCCCCAGGGAGACATCTCTCTGGCACCTTTGTTCTTTTGGAGGTGGGCTTCCTGTCACATTCTTGTAATTATGAGACTTTTCTGGCTTGGCAGGCTGCCTGAAGGAGGGGGCATTCCAGGTGAGCCTGAAGGCCACTGGGGGACATGGAGGAGGTGGTGGTGGGGGAGGGGCAGGGAAGGGGTTACACATGCACATAGCTTCCCCTCCTCCCATGGTCTGTGTCCAGGCGATGCCCCCTGGGGGCTGCCACCTTCCTCCGTCTCTATCCCCAGCCCCCGCCTGTCTGTCCCACCAGCACAGGGCTGTGCCACGTTCTTCCTTAAATGTAAACCCATGTGGCCAGGCACTCAGGAAGACACCCCAGGGAAGTGTTCTGAGCCCCAGGGGCTCTCAGGACCCCCTCCCCCTCCAGCCCCCCCTCCCCCCGCCCACTCTGGCGGTCATTTCTCCAGGTCCAGGTCCCCCTAAGACCTGAGCTTCTTGTCCTCAGCTCTGACGCCTGCCCTCCTTGCTGGCCTCCCTTGCAGGTGACCCTGCTTCCCCAAGCTGGATCTCGTCCCTTCCCTCCACCTCCCCTGTGTCCCCTACAGCCGTCCAGTGCCCACCCTCTGTCACAACCCCATTCACTGTCTGGTTCGGCCCCTGGAGGACAGGGAGTGACGGGACAGAGGCAGGCCACTCCAGACTGGCAGGTGGCAGGGTTAGCCAGCAAGGGGTCCTGACACGGGGCTTGTTTGGGGCCTGAAGACAAACAGGTCTCTGTCCCCAGCTGCCAGATCATAGATCCTACAAAGGCCTCATGAGGCTCAGTCCTTTAGCCCCCCCACCCCACCCCCTGTCCAGCCTCAACGACACATTGCTCCCTCAGGCCTGCATCCCTGGGAGTGGCTCCCATGGTGGGAAGTGGGGGCTGTGTTGGGGGGAGCCAGAATGTTCATTCCCAGACCAGGGGAGGGGGTGAGGAGCCTCTGGTTGCCTGGGTCCGCCCATGGGCCCAGCTCCACGGGTGGGCAAGGACCTTCTGCATCCCACCATGGTCGCCATGCATCCGCCCAGAGCCAATGATGCCTCCAGGCCCTCAGTACACCCGCGCTGGGGTGCAGACGCGACTGGGGCCTCGGGGAGGTGGCGGAGGAAGAAGGGTATGGGGGTGGTCCCCCAGGTCTCACCTGGTACAACCCCCACTATGCCCCTTGGTGCCCCAGCCAGCCCTGACTCTCTCCCCCAGCTCTCTGTGGCACTGAGCCCGGAGTCCCCATGGCCTCGCTGAGCAGAGCCCTTCGTGTGGCCACCACCTGCTCTCGCCGGGCCCTGGGGCCACGTGCGCTGGCCAGCCGAGCCGGCCCCACCACTGAGAAGAGCGTGCCGTACCAGCGGACCCTGAAAGAGGCCCAGGGCCCCACGGCGGTGGCCCAGGGCCCAAGCCGCCCCCTGCCCAGCACAGCCAATGTGGTGGTCATCGGTGGGGGCAGCCTGGGCTGCCAGACCCTGTACCACCTGGCCAAGCTGGGTGTGAGCGGGGCGGTGCTGCTGGAGCGGGAGAGGCTGACCTCCGGGACCACCTGGCACACGGCAGGTAGGGGCTGGGGCAGGCGGGGCTGGGGCGGGGTGGTGGTGCCAGGGCAGGTCTGGGCCAGGAGGGACTGGACTCGGTGAGGGGACAGTTCTGGGGTGACAACTAGAGGCTTGTTAGACGCAGCTGCGCAGGAGGAGGAAGGACACAGAGAAATGATGCAGGGTCATCTGAAGGCACACAGATGGAGGGGCCCCCTTTGCTCCCCATGCCTCTGAAGAGCCATGGTGGGGAGGAGGGAGCCGAGCTGAGACTGGAGCCGGAGCCCGGGCAGCTGTCTGTTCCAGGAACAGAAAGCCGTCTCCAAACGGGGCCCCTGGGGGTGAGGGGCGTCCACAGGGGGGCATAGAGCATGGGTGGGGCAAGGAGCAGTGCCTTCCATGGGCAAGCATGCATGGTCCTCGTCCTCCTCACTAACCAGTGGGCATGTAGTAAGCACCTAATGTATGCAGATCGCCTGGGCAGCCAGCCTTCTGCCTGAGCCCTGGGCCTGGGTGAAGTGTGCAGTTTCGGCTGGAGGGGGCGCATTCCTGCCTTGGCTATTACTGCGCTACCAGCGTGAGGGCACTGAACGCGGAGCTGGGGAGAGGTTCAGGCATGCCACGGCCTGCACACCTCGGCTTCTGCCCTCCTGCTGTCCCGTCTCGGCTGGGCCGGCCGGCCTCTTCCCTCACTGTCACACCGGCCCCGGCTCTGGCTGCCCAATCCCCACTTTGCTGGTGGACGATGTGTGCGTGGGCTTCCATGGGTCCTGGCTTGGGGTCCTGGCCCCATCGTTACCTGCTCTATTGTCTTGGGCACAGGACTGTTGGGTGCCATCGAACTGCGCTCTAAAATCATCCTGCCTGCCCCTTGGGGCTGCCGTGTCATCCTGTGACAGGCTCAGCCCTGGGCTTGGCACACAGCGAGTACTCCATAAGTGGGACCCTGCTATTACCCCAGTGTGAGCTGCCCAGGGGCCAGAAGGGCCACCCCCAGATCAGCTTTGACCCTGGGAATTCCTGGCTTATCAGCCTCCCGGAGTACCCCATGGGCTGCAGAGAAAGACCCAGGCCCTCCGCCTGATCTCCAGGAGCCCCAGTGTGCCGGGCAGAAGGGGGAGGCCCCTCCCCGTGTTGGGGACTCACGGTGGCCCTTCCCCGCAAGGCCTGCTGTGGCAGCTGAGGCCCAGCGACGTGGAGGTGGAGCTTCTGGCCCACACGAGGCGCGTGGTGAGCCGTGACCTGGAGGAGGAGACGGGGCTGCACACGGGCTGGATCCAGAATGGGGGCCTGTTCGTAGCATCCAACCGGCAGCGTCTGGACGAGTACAAGAGGCTCATGTCGGTGGGTGTGCCCCCACCCGGGGTGCGGAGCTGCTGGTGGCTTGGGTGCTCCCCGTCCTGGGAGGCTGGGGCAGCAGGGCTGGGGGGAGGAGCTCTGACTGATCTGGGTTACTGTCACAGCCAGATGCCCTTGTTGCTGGGCCATCTGGGACAAGTGGCTGTGCTTCTGCCTTCTTGCCTATAAAATGGGACCATATTGTAGAGCTGGTGCCAGTGAGCCCCAGACCTGGGAGGGCCCAGCACCTGGAGCGGTTACCGCCACCAAACCCTGCTCATGGGAGACAAGATGCACGTGAAATCCTGCTCCCCTGGAGGCAGTGCCCACACTTCTCCTGCGCCCCGCCCCACTCCCAGGCCTGGGGAGGGCGGTTGTGCCGGTTGTGCGGGGGACTGACAGAGAGGCTCGTGCTGCGGACCCTTGGTTTGGGGTGGGGTGCTGTTGGCCAACCCAGAGCGGCCAGGCCTGGACGCCAAATCGCAGGACGTGGGTGCGGCAGGCTGCTCGAGCAGTCTGTCCTTTCTGGGGCGCCGACCGAATCTGTGCTCGGGGCCCAGCGAGCAGAACCAGCCGCGGGGCCGCAGGTGGGGGCAGGGGCCGCGGGCTTCACCCCGGGCAGGTCTGGGTCTCTGCGCCTAGGAGCCGGCCCCATTCTGCCGCCTCCTCCCTCAGCTCGGTGACCCGCCGGGACGGAGGCCTCTAAGGGAACCCCCCGGCCCCCAGCCCCAGCCCTGGAGACCAAGGTCCCCGCTGCCGAGAAGCCCCTGCCCCTTCTCAGGCTCGGTTCTCAGCCGGAGACTCTGACCCGCGCCGCGGGCTTCCAGCTGGGCGGAGCCCGTCCTGGTCGTGGCGCTTGGGACCACGCGATTGGCTGCCCTTGGGCCAGTCAGATGTGAGGGCGTGGCCTGTCCTGCTGACCCGGCCGGACCGGGGAGGAAGGGCTTGGTCTCCTGCAAGCTGGCCAGGCTGGAGGACCGTCCCCGTGCGGTCCCTGAGCGGTCCCCGAGCAGTCCCCGTGCGCGTGCTTCGTGTTCGCTTATAGAGGAGGCCCCTATGTGCCCGAGCCTGGTCGAAGCTCTTGCGGGGGGCCAGCCATCTGGTTAGCTCCCGCCAACCCCCAGGGGACTTGAAGTCATTGGGGTCTGCGTTGGGTGACCGTGGGACGGCCTGGAGCCTGGTGTGGGCCTCATGCTCCTCAGCCTCCCGCCACTCTAGTGCGGAGATGGCCCAAGGGACAGTGGCAGCTTTTGGGGGGACACAGGGTTGGAGCTGACTGTGGGAGGCGCAGGCGGGGAGGACAGTGGCCAGGGGTCTGCACCCTGAGGGCTGAGTCCCTTTGCTCTCGGGCCCTCTAGCTGGGCAAGGCCTATGGTGTGGAGTCACACGTGCTGAGTCCAGCAGAGACCAAGGCGCTGTATCCCCTGATGAACGTGGACGACCTGTACGGGACCCTGTACGTGCCCCAGGACGGAACCATGGACCCCGCGGGCACCTGCACCGCCCTCAGCAGGGCTGCTGCTGCTCAGGGGGCACAGGTACCGCTGGTCCCCGCCTACGTCCCCTGCTCCCAGCCTGGAGGACCCGGAGCTCTACTAGACCAGCATGTCCTCTGGGGACCTCTTCGGTGCTTTTCCTCGTTTATCCAGATATGCACATCATCGTAGAAAACATCAGAAAGGACAAGTTTGACGTTTCAGTTTTACACCTCCCAACTATTTTTTGGGAAGATGTATTTTTATAGGCAGAACCCAGACACACTGCTCCGTGGTCTGGAAGACTAGACTGCAAACGCCCATTAGCAAAGTCAGCCTTGCTTTTTAGACGTCACTTTATGAGAAAGACCTCGCATGTCTGGGGATGCGTCCTCCAAGTCGGGGAGCGCGGGGTTGGCTTCCGGTGCTGGGGTCACCCCGCTTCGGTGGTGTTGCAGGACGCGGGCCCAGCAGGCGCAGGGGTCCAGGTCCCGTATGGGTGGTGGGGAGCCAGTGATGTTGGGGGCAGTGGACACCCTCACCAAGCCCTGCTGGGCTCTGGAAGCAGCCCCTCTCACTGCCAGGTCATCGAGAACTGCCCAGTGAGTGGCATCCGCGTGCGGACGGACGACTTCGGGGTGCGCCGTGTGGCCGCTGTGGAGACAGCACACGGCTCCATCCAGACGCCCTGTGTGGTCAACTGCGCAGGTGGGCGGGGGTCTCTCCTGGCTCCCGGGCGGCCATGCTGGCTGCCTCCTAAGCCTGGCCCGCCTCCGGGTGGGCGCCTGGGGGGGACAGACAGGCCCGCAAAGGCTCCCCCTGCCCACGGGGCTGGCAGCCCTGCCTGGTGCTGCAGAGCTGACCCGTCCCTGTCCCGCCTGCAGGCGTGTGGGCCAGTGCCGTGGGGCGGATGGCTGGAGTCAAGGTCCCGCTGGTGGCCATGCACCACGCCTACGTCGTCACCGAGCGCATCGAGGGCATCCAGGTAGGTATGCTCGCAGGCGGCGTGACCCCTGTGAGTTCCCTCTCCACCCGAGCCTCAGTCACCTCATCTGTGAAATGGGCACCCTCACACTGGGTGTTTGGGGAGGGGTCAGAGGTAAGTGAGGGAACTTCCTGGTGCTGATTCGGGGCACGGCTCCTCACCAACTGCGTGTCCTGCGTGGTGCAGCCCGTCTGGGGTGTGGGCACATTCCGAGCTCCAGGTGCTGCTCCAGGGGACCCGCACGTGTTTGCACGCTCCCTGATGTGCCCTGGGTGCCGGTGTCAGAGGCGCCGATTTCAGACCCTCAGGTCCCCCCTGGGGGCTTGGAGAGGCCCTGCCAAGGGAGACAGAGGGCTCTGCACCCCTGCCCTCTCTCCTCTTCTCCCCTTCTCATCCCCCCCCCGCCACTGTCCCACTGTGGTGTGGGCTGATAGCGTCCTGTCACCTTGTCAATGATCACCTTGTCAGTGACTCCTCTTTTCCTCCCTCCTTCCCTCCATCTCTTCCTCCACCCCTCCCTCCTTCCATCTGTTTCTCTCTCATGCCTCCCTCCCTCCCTCTCTCTCATTCCATCCTTCCCTCCCTCCTTCTCTTCCTCCCTCCATCCCTCCTTCCTTTATTCCCCCCCTCCATTCCTCCCTCCCTCATCATCCATCCATTTGTGAACCATTAACCCACCATTCCATGTAACCCTCCTTCCTTCTTCCCTCCCACCAGCAAACACGGACTGCTGCGTCCCAGGCCCTATTCTAGAAACCAGGGCTGTAATAGAGAAAAGAACCCAGTTCTGGTCGGGGTTGAGCTGGGGGGCAGGTACAGACCAGTAAAGGAGCAATTCCCAAGCGGGCTGATGGGGCTCTGTGGAGGCCGGCGGGGGGCTCCGGAGACTCCAAGCCCAGGGAGCAGAGTGTGGAACCCAGCGGCCCAGGACCTGAAGGCAGTTCAGGGGGGCCGGGGGGTGGACGGGGACAGTGTGAGGTGGGACCCAGCAACGAGGGTCCTGGCCAGGATGAGCCTGGCTTCTGGCTCGTCACTAGGACCACACTGTTGAGGGGCTGGGGCATGTGCCGGGCTCCCCACGCACTCCTGCCCCTCTCCCTTGACACAGGGCTTCCCGGGTTCATGAACGAGTTAATGGGATGCAGCACAGACCTCAGGTGACCACCAGGGGTCGCCCTCAGGTCACAGTGGGCTCCGGAGGGCTGGGGACAGGCTGTGTCCTGTGGAGGGATACTTCTTGGGTGGCCACAGGGCTGTGGGTTCTAGGAAGCCCCAGTTCTGAGGGTCTGGCCCGCAGCTGGGTCCGAGCCGAGCACTGCCCCAGCTGCTCTGTGACCTGGTGCCCTCCCTCTCCGGGCCTGGCGTGTGTGTCCCCCGCAGTTGCAGTGCGTCCCATGCTCTCGGCTGGTTCTCATTCTGCTGGCCTGCGGCTGCTTTTGCAGACACTGCTGTACCCGGGCACCGGGTGATAGGAAAGCTCAGGCTCGGGGCTGCGTCCCAGCTCCTCCATTACCCAGCCAGGCCAGTCATAGTGTCGGTGGGCCTCAGTTTCCTTTTCTGCAAAATGGACAATAAGGGTACCGAGTGCACGGAGCTGAGGGAGGAGCCCATGTCGGAGAGGAAGGGCTGAGTGTGGCTCCTGGGCTGTAGCAGGTGCCCTCGGGTGGTAGCTGGGGTGAGGGTGACGATGGCCAGGACCACGAGGCACAGGGTTGTCCAGCTGGCGGGTGCCACAGAGGATGAGGTTAGGGAATGCTGGAGCTATCATCAGGCAGCCTTCCCAGAGGAAGCGGCCAGCAGGATTTGGAAGGAGTGGGGGAGAGGAGAACAATGAAAGGGAGCAGAGTGAGGTCGGGTGGAAGGGACACCAGTGGGACCGGGTCACAGCTGCAGGGGGGGCTTCTGCGTGGAGGTGACAGGACGCGTTGGGCACTCCAGGGCAGCTCAGTGTGTTGGGGCCCCAGGAGCTGGAAGGAAAGTCAGGGCTTCCCCGGCCACCAGGTGTCCCCACGGTCCTGCTCAACGGAACTCCAGTTTTTGTTTTGTTTTTAGAGTAGTAGTGACAACAGAGGTAATGATCTCACTGCTGCTGTTTCCGAAGCGTTCAGTTACCGAGAACTTCCTACGCGCTCCTTCCAACGACCCCTCATTGCAGACATTCTTATTCCAGTTCTACAGAGGAGCTGGACAGCTAGGACACTCGGGGGGGGGGGGCATCTGCCAAGTTATCCCTTTTGGTCTGTATGTCCTCAGAGATGGGACAGAGGAGTCACATCTGATGTGCCCGTCTCCAGGGTAAGTGGTCCAGGAGAGGACGCGGTTCCTTCGGTGCCGGAGAGCTACAGGGGATGTGCTCTTTCCCTACTTCTCAGTTTCTAAATTGATTCTGGTTTGCTTATTGGTTAAATGAAGTAGTCAGGGTTTGCGGTGTACTGACAGTGGAAATATTATTAACTCCTGAGAAATAGCACCCAGCGTCTGTTCCCTGGAGTTACTCATCGTTTTCCGGTTGCTCAGCTTCCTGTGTAAGTGTCGCTGCCTCCGTCTAGGTTTTCATCTGTCGACGTCACCTTCATCCCCCAAATCCCATATCCAGTATCTGTCACTCCCCTTTTCCCATCCTACCCCCAACCTTAGATAATCGCTAATCTGATTTCTGTCTCTGCAGATTTTCCTTATTCTGGACATTTAATACAATGAAATTGAACCATATATGGCCCTTGGGGTCTGACTTCTTTCACTCAGTCTGACATTTTCAGAGTTCATCCATGGGATACATCATCAGAATTTCATTCCTTCTAATGGCTAAATAATATTCTATTGTAGATCACATTTTATTTTTCCACTTATCTGTCACTGGACGTTCGAGTGGTTTCTGCTTTGAATAATGCTGCTATGAACATTTGTGTTCACATTTCTGTGTGGATGTGTTTCAGTATTTCTTAGGCAGATATCTTGGAGTGGAATCGCTGAATCATATAGTAATTATGTTTAACTGTTTGAGGACCTGCCAACCGTTTTCCAAAGCAGCTACGCTGTTTCACAT